>NW_006400150.1:227394-312701 GCF_000299155.1 Elephantulus edwardii
AACAACAACAACAACAACAACTACTACAACTACAATGAAAAGGTGGGGGGGTGGGGAAACAGGGTCACATTCATAGTTAAAAAAGACCATTTCCAGATCCATCTTGAAATACAATGTTGTGAGATACTTGGCTGTGGTCATGAGAAACCTATACTTGGACCAAGAAGCAGTAGTCAGACAGGACAAGGAAACAGTGCGTGGTTCAAAATCAGCAAAGGAGTGTGTCAGGGATGTGTCCTGTCTCCATACCTTTTCAATCTCTATGTGGAGTACATCATTCAAGAGCTGGACTTTATAAGGAGGAATGTGTCATCAGGAATGGAGAAAGACTCATCAACAATCTGCAATATGCAGATGACACAACCTTCCTTGCTCAAACTGAGGACCTGAAGTTTATCTGCCGAAAGTCAAGAACTATTGTCTTCAAAACGGATGGAAGCTCAACATTAAGAAAACAAAGATTTTCATCATTGGGCCAATTGTCAGAACCATGCTAGATGAAGAGATTGAGGTTGCTAATTGCAGCCTGCTCAGCTCCACAATCAGCACTCTTGGCACCAACAATTAGGAAATCAAAAGTTAAATTGTACTGGGGAAGTCTGCTACTGGGGACCTTTCCAGAGTGCTAAAGAGCAACAATATCAATTAGGAGTTTAAGGTGTGTCTGGTCCAAGCCATGGTATTCACAATTATTTGCTATGCATCAGGGAATTAGACAATGACCAAGGATGATAGAAGAATTGATGTCTTTGAGTTGTGGTACTGGAGAAGTATATTGACCATACTATGTACTGCCAGTATAACTATCAGATCTGTCCTGGAGATAGTGAAACAAAGCTACTCATTACAGGCAAGGATTTTGAGGCTCCATCTCCAGTACTTTGGACATGTTTCCAGGAGAGACCAGCCATTGAAAAGAGACATCATGCTTAGAAGAGTAGAGGGACAAGTACAGGAAAGGAAGAGCCTGAATTAAATGGATTGACACAGTAACTGGGGTAATGAGGGTAGGTATGTCAGAGGCAGTAAGATTGGCTCAGAACAGTACAGTGTTCAAAGCTGTTGTGCATAGGGTTGCTATGGATCGGAGTCTATTTGACAGCACATAACAACAACAACAACAAAGCTATGAAGGAGCTCTGGTGGCCTAGGAGCAATGAGTTTCACTGCCAATCCAAAAGTACAAAATTTGAGTCCACCAACTTCTCTGCAGGAAGAAAAAAAATTAGTAATCTCCTCCTGTGTGATTGAGAGCCTCCAAAAGCCCACCGGAAGGTAGGCCCTGAGTCATTTCTGACTTGATAATGCATAACAATAATAATACCACCATGGATATTCATTATGGATCCAAGTAAAATGAAATTGTTAACTACCTCAATCTTTTCTCCATTTACCATAGTGTTGGAATTTGGTTTTCTTGATGTTGAGAAGCTATAATGAAGGTTGTAGTCTTAGACCTTCTGCAGAAAGTGCTGAAAGTCATGTTCACTTTTTGCAAGCCAAGTTGAATCATGTGCATAACGTAGGTTGTTGATGATGAGTCTTCCTCTAACCCTGATGCCACATTCTTCTGATTATATGTCAGTTAAAAGGTCAGTGAAAGAGAAGGATATTCTTAATGAGACTGATATATTGACAACAACAAAAGACTAGAGCATGGAGGAGATAATGAAGAAGAAGAAGACAAAGTTTCTGTCGTTCATAGGGTTGCTATGCAAATTAATCTACTGGATGGCACTTCACCACCACAAGATACTTTCTAAATTCAGTTATTGATTTTCTTAAATTATCATGTGTCTTTGACAGTTGTAGAAATATTTCTGACCAGTTTAACATTTTTTAATCATATTTTTATTCTTATTAAATGTATTAAGCATTGCTGTCATTGTTATGTGCCATCAAGTGAACTATGACTCATAGTGATCTTATGAACATCCTTACCATCTCTTATATGCTTGAATCTCCCTGAGGTTCAATCTACCTCCCTGAGGATCTTCCTCCCTTTTGCTTCTCTTCCACTTTTCTAAGTATGGTGTCCTTTTCCATGCACTGGTCACTCCTAACAAGAAATGCAAAGTATGTAAGATAAAGGTTCACCATCTTTGCCTCTAAAGAGCTTATCTGTTGTACTCTCTCAAAAACATATCTGTCCCCTGGCATTTCATGGGATATTCAGTACTCTTCTCTAACAACACAACTCAAAGGCATGGATTCTTCTTATTCATTGTCCAACTTTCTGATGCATAGCCAGTAATTCAATAGACTATAGCTTGATATGATGCTGAGTGAACTAACTCAGTCCCACAAGGGCAAATACTGGATAAAACTATTATAGTAAAAAAAGTGAGGATCCAAAGGGGTAGGAGAGGGAGGAAGCAGAGGACTGAGGATGGGTAGGGATGGGGTGTTAATCATAAGGTTGTGCAATTCAATGAGTGGGGGTGAGTGAAGGAATGGGAAGAATCTTGTGTGAAAAACAATGTATTCGAATTTTGTAAATAAAACAATATATAATAATAAAAAGACTATAGCTTGAATAAAATACATTTTAATCTTAAACTAACATTAAGCACAGGTTACTATATTTCATTAATATAAATCAGACATATCTTATAATTCTGGAATTTGCTGCCTTTGAGAATCTGATTCTGTAGCTTTATTTTACTGTTGACTCTAACTAATGAATTTAGTGAATTTTCACTTTGAACACATTTCCTTTCTGAAACTTCATCTGTGAAACTTTTTGTTTAAAATGTTTTATGGAATTAGAGAAAAACCCAATGAGTTACTAATATTATTATGCGTGACAATGGCACTTAGATGTGGAAAACAAATTTATATCCATACTTTTTTGGACTGCATCCTGAAATAACGGGATGGCTGAGAGTTTATTTTAAAAAAACGGGATGTCTGAGATTTTATTTAAAAATAACTCAGTAGAGAGAGGTGGAAATAGATGAAGCAAATAGGAAATAGGGGAGTAAAGTATAGAAAAATATTGAAAATGTGTTCTGTATAAATGAAGATAGAACTCTGGTGGCCCCGGCTGTAGGAAATTGCATTTCCAACACAAAGGTTGTGCCTTATGGTTCAAATCCATACATGGGTCTGTGGAGGAAAGATGGGCAATCTCCTATGTGATTTACAGCCTCAGAAAATAAGAAATAAACTTTTTAAAGAGAAAAGGGAACTGGGTGGGGTTAGGGAAGAAAATGCACAACAATGCATGAATGGAAATTCAAGTTTTCTGTAAACTTTCATTAAAATAATTAATACAAATTATTTTTAAAAAAGCAGCTCAAGGGTCAGCTTTTTTTTTATTCAATGGTGATAAGTTCCTTATATCTATTAATATATCTACATTTAGGTTTAAATTTTTTTTCTAATAAAAACTAATTGTGTACATGACTCCAGGAAAGATATGGTTTACTTCCACCAGTTACTTGAAGACACTACCATCCTGGGACATCTTTACATTAACATTTTAACTTAGACTTCTTTTGGAGGTCTACAACATCATTAGTAAATCTGGGGAGTTCTGGTGGCATAGAGGTAAGAAGCTGCACTGCAATCCTGAAGACAAGCAGTTCAAATCCACCAGATGCGTGGTGAGAGAAGGGTGGGCAATCTTCTCCCATGCAATTGATTAACTACCTCAAAAAACCTCCCAGAGGGTCAGCTTTGGGTCGGTTCCAACTCGACAGCATACAACAACATCATTAGTCAATCCAGTCCACATTACTCATCGGGGGAACATGATTGTTGGGTATGATTAGAGAAGTCTTTTGTTGTTTGTTCCACCCGTAGCTAAGGCCAAGTACACGCATATTCTGATGGTCTCATTGTGTGATTTCCTTTCTCTCTCTCTCTCCTCTCTTTCTTCTCTCTCCTCCTCCTCCTCCTCCTCCTCCTCTTCTTCTTCTTCTTCTTTTTTTCTCCTCCCTCCCTCCCTTCCCAGGCTAAAATGGTGTAATTCCATCTTACATGCTTTAGGTATGTTATGAGGAAAGGCCAGTCCTTGGAGAGAAACAGCACATTGTGAAAGGTAAAGTGTCAGTAAGAGAGAGGAAGAAACTCAATGAGATCAACTGACACAGTGAATGTAATAACAGGCTTGTATGAGAGCTAGGGAGGATGATGCAGGATAAGACAAGGTTCAGATCTCGTATTCATAGGGTTGTAGTTGACTCAACAGCACCTAACACATAACAGTAAAACAATTGAAAATGTCCTTTTTGACCTTTTTAGCAGGTTCCAGAGTCTTTATTTTCTTCCAAACTTTTATTAGTGGGTAATGGCTACATTCCCGCAGGATTTGTCATTGTGATACTTTTTTTGTTTGGTTTTGCTTTTTTCTTCACAATGCATTATTATTCTTAAATAATTTTTTATCTTTTTAAGGTGCCAGATCAACTGGTTACATGAAGATACTTTTCAAAGCCAGTATCAATTAAGCACAATTGTATTGACTGGAAATCCCCTGATATTCATGGCAGAAACATCACTAAATGGACCCACTTCTTTGAAGCATCTCTTCTTAACACAAATAGGAATATCCAGTCTCAAGTTTATTCCGGTACACAATCTGGAAAATTTGCAAAGTTTGTATGTCGGAAGCAATCACATTACCTCTATAGAGCTCCCAGAAAACTTCCCAACACAGAATCTGAAAGTCCTTGATTTTCAAAATAATGCTATACACTACCTCATGAAGAAAGATCTGGACTCTCTAAAGCAGGCTACCAATCTGAGTATTAACCTTAGTGGCAATGACATCAAAGGTATTGAACCTGGGGCTTTCCATTCAAAAATCTTCCAAAAATTGAACTTTGGAGGAACTTTTGATGTGTCTGTTATATTTCAAGGTCTGCAGAATGCTACTATTCAATCTCTCTGGCTTGGTAGATTTGAGGACATGGAGGACAAAGACATTGATTCGGGCATGCTTCAGGGACTTTGTGAAATGACTGTTGAGAGCATCAACTTACAGAAGCACTATTTCTCTCCCATCTCGTCTACCACTTTTCAGTGTTTCACACGACTCCAGGAACTGGATCTCACAGCAACTCACTTAGAAGAACTGCCCTCCAGCATTAAGGGCATGAGCTCACTCAAGAAATTAGTTCTCACTGCAAATCATTTTGGCCAGTTGTGTCAAATCAATGCTGCCAATTTTCCGTCTCTGACAAGTCTCTACATCAAAAGCAACACAAAGAAACTTGATCTTGGTGTTGCCTGCTTAGAAAGTCTAGAAAATCTTCAGACGCTTGACTTAAGCCATAGTAACATAGAGGCTTCTGACTGCTGCACTCTGCAACTCAAAAATCTCCATCACTTGCAGTCCCTAAACCTGAGCTATAATGAGCCCCTCGGGCTCCAGAACCAGGCATTTCAAGAAACCCCTCAGCTTGTACTGCTGGATTTGGCGTTCACCAACTTGCACGTTAATGTCCCACAGAGTCCCTTCCAAAACCTCCCTCTCCTGCAGTTTCTCAATCTCTCTCACTGTCTCCTTGATACCAGCAATCAGCGTCTTCTGGCAGGCCTGCTTGACCTCCGGCACCTGAACTTACAGGGAAATCGCTTTCAAGATGGTAGAATCTCAAAGACCAATCTGCTTCAGACAGTAGGCAGCCTGGAGATTCTAATTCTGGCCTCCTGTGACCTCCTTTCCATAGACCAGCAAGCACTCCATGGCCTTGAAAAAATTCACTATGTAGACTTAAGCCACAACAGGCTGACAGGCAACAGCATTGACGCTCTTAGTCATCTTAAGAACATCTACCTCAATCTGGCTGACAACAACATTGACATCATTCCTTTCCATGTCCTCCCCACTTTGTCCCAGCAGACCACCATCAATTTAAGCCACAACCCTCTGGACTGCACTTGTTCTAACATTCATTTCTTCATGTGGTTCCTAGAAAACCTGCAAAAGTTTGAAGGCTTGGAGGAGACTGTGTGTACAAACCCCCCACTTCTTAGGGGAGTGAAACTGTCGGATGTGAAGCTGGTCTGTGGGATTACAGCTGCAGCTATTTTTGTTCTCATAGTATTTTTATTCTTGTTAATTGTTCTGCTCATTTTCTTCATTAAATGCCTTCTTAGGCGGAAATACCAAAACATTTAGTAAGGTTCTTGTGAACACAAATAAAGGTGTTTTATTAAATTGCCCAAAGTGAATAACTGTCGCCTGTGTCTTGGCCAGAATTTTCAGGTGGTTTCATCAGGCATTCATGCTGCTTTTCTGGACAAGTATGTTTACCCTGTGTTGTTGTTACGTGCCTTCAAGTCAGAGTCATCTAATAATTGAACCTTGGATGCCTTTTCAGAGGCAGTAAATTGCACAGGAGGAGACTGCCCATCTTTCTCCAGTAGAACAGCTAATGAGTTCAGATCATATGCCTTTGGATTGTCAACTCCTTATTCACTAGGTTTACCAGAGCTCTCAAAGGCAAGGGGGACTGCTAATGAACCTTACTGGTAGATAAACTGACTGGACTCAGGCCAGTTGTGAGAGCTGCAATTCATTTCTTCAATGGAAGGTGGAGGAAGTTGAGGGAGGATTCCTCGCGGGGGGAAAAGCAAGGACAGTCCCACACAGGGGCGCCATCTTCCATCCACTCCACCTTCTCAGCACCCCACCTCACCCCTATGCCTGAAAGGAGCTCATCCACTTGGCTGCAGTTGCAGGCCTTCTACCATAGCTCATCCCTCCAGTCAGGCATTGCACAGGAGCCTGGGTTCTCAGCAACAGAACCACAGGGACACTTGGTTGGATACAATGCCTTAACGCTCATTTTAAATGATAAAAGAACAAGGCAATGAATTTAAAAGGGAAGGCTGAGACATGAATCTGGCCACCAAATAGTCCCAATGAATTTTTTGTCTCTTTTGCTATTGTTTGCTGTCAAGTCAATTCCAGCTCATGGGGACTCCATATCTCTACAACACCCCTGCTTATAAATGGCTCCCCCCAAAGTGATAGGCCTTCCACAGAGGTTTCTATTTCTGCCCCATTCACTGCATTCATTTCAGAGTTGAAGGAAGAGATTCTCATTTGTCCGATAGGCCCCCTCTAGTATTACATTCTTGCCTTACAGGCTTCACAATGCTCTTCTCATGTGCATGTCTGGTGCTTAGAAGCCTCTTTCCCACGTGATCGGTGAGATAAGTGGGGTTAGTTTCCCAGGCTTTCCTTCAAAAGCTTTTGCTTCCATTTACAATGAAAATGAGTTGAAACATCCCTGCCCACTAACTGTTGATAGGTAAGATAATAATGCAGGCTTAGGAGAAATTGTTTCTGTTCAAGGTGGGGGTAAGCAAAGGTGGGATGTTGAATGCAAGTGTATGAAGAGGACAAGAAGTAACAGTGTTATGACACACTCTTTTCTTCAAGATCCACGGGGTTACAATTATGCTGAAATATTCAGCAACTCAGGTCTGGACTACTGGAAAAGGGAATTTGGTACTCTTGGACTTGCATATTGTGGCATTTATAAGGCTTTAATTAAGTTCTGGAGTAAATTTTAGGAGGTGGTGGTGGTTGTTGTTAGGTGCTATTGAACCAAGTACAACTCATAACGACACTATGAATAAAAGAACCCTATTCTATTCTGTGCCATTTTCATACTTCTGACACACAAGAGCCCACTGCAGCAGTCACCATGTCAGTCCACCTGGTTGAGGGTCTTCCTCTCCTTCGCCGACCCTCCACCCTACCCTGCATCATGTCCTTCTCCAAGGAATAGCACCTCATAACAGCATGCTCAAAGTATATGAGGTGAAGCCTCACATCATTCTTGCCTCCAAAATGCACTCCAGCTGCACCCTCTCCAAGACATTTATCTGTTTGTTCTTCTGGCCATCCATAGGATGTTCAGTGCTCTTCTCCAACACCACAGTTCATAAGCATTGATTATTGTGGCTGATTTCCATTGAGTCAGTTCTAACCAGGTGGTTTCTCCTTAGAAATTCTGTCTGAATAGCAAAGTACAATTTGATCAACTTTACCATCCAATCTTGAAGTTTTCCATGTGTCCAGGAGGGACCAGTCCTTGGAGAAGGACATTATGCTCAGAAGGGTGGAGGGACAGAACCAAAAAGGAAGACCTCAAGTGAGATGGATTGATTCAGTAGCTAGAGCAACGGGGGTTAGGTGTATTGGAGACAGTGAGACAGACTCAGGGCAGAGCAAGCTTCAGAGCCGCTGTACATAGGTCACTAAGACTTGTAGGCGACTTGACAGTGCATACATAACAACAAAAAACAACAACCATCCAATCAGAATGAGTTAGCCCTTAGGCAGATTACATAATTGTGTGGCACAATATCAGAGTGGAAATTTGGAAAGTAACTCCTCTTTAGCTCTTTATCCGAGAAAATGCAAGAAGTCAAGGAAACAAGCAGTAAAATAAAGCAATAAACCATCACTGTAAATACTTCACTATCTCAGGGGATTATTGCACCCAACAACCATACTGATCTTGTAGTCATATTTTCTCAGGTATTTTTTGCTATGAACTCAGGCTTGGGACTAGAGCAAAGCAGGAGGTGTGCTGGGCTTGGGTACAAAATTCAAAGGGTGGAAAGCCCCTCCATAATTAAGATAAATTATATTTTAACACAATATTTATTAAAATTAAAACTTAATGCAGTAAGTCCATCATGAACAAAACACAAAAAGTTGAGTAAAGAAAGTGCTATGTCTAATCATGTAAAACTGATGTTGTATTTATCTAAAATGTTGATAGGCAGTTTATCATGGATTATTCTTACATTTATATTTAAAAATCTATGGTTATTCTACTTTATTAGTCAATAAAAGTTATTATTATTTTAAAGTTTATGTTTAGTCAATAGCTTATTTTCATAAAAGACATTTCTCAGGGAGCTCTGGTGGCCTCATGGCAAGAAGCTACACTGCAGTCCCGGAGGTGTGCAGTTCAAATCCACCAGATGCTCTGTTGGTGAAGGAGGGACAATCTCCCTCCTCTACCAGTCAGATCCAATATGATAGTACACACACACAAAATAATAAAATAAAATAAGGACATTTCTGTGGTTTTTTGGTTTGCCTTAAATTTTGCACCTGAGATAAGCACGCTACTCACCTGACCCTAGTACTGAGCCCCGAGGACTGATGGGACGTGAGGAATAACTGAGGCCGCACTAGGTTAGAACACACCTCACTGAGAGCAAATGAACTGCTGGCTATGTGGCTGGTCGTTACACAAGAAAATCTGTCTCCTATCAGCACACTCTGGAAACAAGAAATATTCAAGATCTTATGCCTTGTTACCATGTTCTCAACGAACTCTCAGCTCCTGGGTTCAGAAGGGATCCTTCTCTCAAAGCCACAGTATGTACTAAGATGAACAGGTATCACAACCCTCTACATTCTGAGTGACCTGGGCCTGGTGTGAGAGGATAGTTGAGCTCTAATTCTTACTGTTATGTTCCAATGAGTAGGAATCAATTGACCCTCCAGCAGAGTCAGTAAATTGTACTGGAGTAGAATGCCCATCTTTCTCCCACAGAGCCACTGAAGGATTAAAACCATATGCCTTCAGGTTGACAAGATAGTTTCTTACCACTAGGCCCCCAGACTTACTTAAATTAGGGCTAAGTACTTGGCATGAATCTGGTGCTTTGCTTCTCCTAGATGCCAGCATTTGGGAGAGCAAATGTGTGGAAAAGAGTAGCTTCCTTGAGGGCATGGAGAGGGCACAGGGGAGGAAGCCTGTTCTGGATTTATATGAAAGCAGGTGAGACACACAGTCACTGTGTCAATTCCAGCTCACTGAGAGTCTTCCTCTTTTTTGCTCAACTTTACCAAGATCCACTTCTACAGGCTGGAATTCTGTTGGCCTGAGTTTGGTTCTGGATTCTCTGTCAAATGGTTCTATATAGAATCCTTTCCTCTTTTGTCCCCAAATTGAGATGAAATTCAATATTATAAAATAAATATCAAATTAGTCACTTTAAAGTGAACATGCCAGTGGATTTTAGTATATTCACATCCTTTTCTTTTCTTAATCATACTTGAATTCATTCCTACTCTAACAATCCTTGGGTCTCAGGTGGCCTAATCACAAGAAGCTGTGCTGCACTTTCAAAGGCATACAGTTCAAATCCACCAGCTGCTCTGTAGAAGGGAGGACAATCTCCTCTCATGCTATTAACTGCCTCTGAAAACCTGCTGAATGAATGAATGAATGGAAATCCAAATTCTCTGTAAATGTTCATTAAAATTATAAAAAAATAAAATAAAATATAAAAAAAAACCTGCTGGAGGGTCAGCTAGGGGTCAGTTCTGACTCAGCAGTACACAACAACAACAACAACAACAACAACAACTCAAAGCGTCTTAGACAATAATCCAGCCAATTGAGTTACTGTGAATTCTGTCAGATTTGAGCTCTTTTCTTTCTTCAGGATTTAAGGTGAATTGAGGAATATTATAATTGTTCATGCACTGTCCCATAGCCACACTCACATTGTTGTTACCGTTGACATCAACACATGGTGAATCATGTACATCAGAATAAGACACTGCCTAGTCCTCTGTCATTCTCATGATCACTGTTAGGCTGGAGTCCATTGTTGTCATCCAACTTAGGGGTTTATCTTCCAGCTTTACATGGAACAATGGTTTCTTGTGGTCCTGTGGATTTCACTGGCTAGTTTCTGGAAGGAGGTCATTAGGACTTTCTTTCTAGATGCCTTAGATTGAAAGTTCCTCTGAAATGTATCCACAGTAGACAAATTATTGTTGTGTGTTGCTGAATCATAGTTGACCTTCTAGGAGGTTCTCAGAGGCTGTAAATCAAATGGGAGGTGATTGCCTATCCTTTTTCCATGGAACATCTGGTGGATTCAAACCATTTGCCTCTGGAATTGCAGCCCAGCTTCTTACCATTAGGCCATCAGAGCTTCCTTATAGACAAATTGTTACTGTATGCAGTTGAGTCAGAGCCAACAAATAGTGCATAGCAAATACAAAATATAGACAAGTAGCAAATACCAAATGCCAGTGACAACATTTTTAGCAAAACAGAAACACACACAGCAAATGGGTAATGTCCACCCTGCTGTCCGTAGTATTTTATGTATGATTTGGAAATGTGGAAGTATTCTGCAGAAAGACTGAAGAGTCCTAGGCTTAGCAAACCTTAATTGTCCCTTCCTACTTCCATTTGCCAAGTATGCTCTCCTTCTTTGCAATGCAACTTGCTATTCCATAACTTCACATAGATTTAAGGCTTTGTGACAGCACTACTATTTTAAGCAACAGTAAATTCACCCCCAAATTCAGAAAGGGAGCTTTTTGATGGTTGCTGTCAATTTTATTGGTTTAGCCTGGTTACTGGGATAGAATCTGTAGACATGGTGTGTTTATCGGTTTTATGTACTGCATGTTGTTGCTGCTCTGACAAGCTACTTCTATAAAAATGTGTGATTATTGCATGTTGTAGCTCAGTGAGCTGACCCTGCATTTCAAAGTGTACTGAAGCAAATAGTGTTGAAGTCCATAAAAGCTGACTGGCCTCCCTCACAGGGGACACCCTGCGTGAGCTGCAACTCTTAAAACCTGGGAGCAAATTATACCTTCCCCAGTACCAGCGGCCGTCCTTGTTAACTGAACACAGCACAGACATTATCTCTAAGATTTAAACACAAGAACTAAGATATCGATATGTTCCTACTCATTCAATCCATCAATGTGCATCATTTGCAACTTTTTAGTTTATAAAAGTATGAAGTAAATGGAATTTTTGTGTCTAATCAGATGCAAGATGGGAATAGGTTATCATTTTCTCCTTATCTTGAATGATGTTGTTATCTACTGTTGAGTAGACTATGACTCACAGAGACCCTATGAACAATGTATATGAACCATGCCCTATTCTGTGCCATCCTCGTCATCTCTGACACATTTAAACACACCATTACAGTCACGGTGTCAACCTATGTCATTGAGACACTTCCTTCCTTCACTGATGCTCTACCTTTCCAAGTATGATGTCCCTTTGCAAGGAAGGTATCTGCCTAACAACATGCCCAAAGTATGTGAGACAAAGTTCCACTATCCTTGTCTTCAAGGAGCACCGTGGCTGCACCTTCTCCAAGACATATTTGTTTGTTCTTCTAGTAATCCATGAGATATTATGCACTGCTTTCCAACACCACAACTCAAAGGCATTGGTTTTTCTCTGTCATCCTTATCCATTGTCCAACTTAAATCTGCATAGCAAGTAATTGAACAGATCATAGTTTGGATCTGGTACACCTAAGTCTTCAAACTGACATCCTTGCTCTTCAGCACATTGGATGGGTCCCTGCTAGCTGACTTTCCCAATGCAATGTCTTTTGATTTCCTGGCTGCTGGTGCCAAGGGTGTTGAATGTGGATCCAAGCAAGATGAAATCATCGACAATTTCAATCTCCTCTCTCTTCTATCACAATATTGGCTATTGGCCTGGTGGTGAGGATAAAGAGTATATATTTTTGAATGATTTGTCCTTCATTCAGATTGAACAAATATGGAGAAATCATACAAACTTGACAAACATCTTTCCAGAATTTAAACCATGCAGTGTTCCCTTGTTCTGGTCAGACAACAGCTCTTAATCTAATTATAGGTTTCTAGTGAGTACAAGTGTTATGGGATTCTCATCCTTCTCAATGTCAGCCATAGTTTGTTATGATCCACACAAAAGACTGAGAAAATGAGAACTGAGGCACAAAGACTTGTACACCAATGTTCACAGCAGTATTACTCACCATCGCAAGAATGTGGAAACAGTCCAACCACAAGTGAATGGATCCATCAAATATCTATAAATTATAAATCCCTCTCAAGTTAGGTAATAATTTAACTAATTTCTTTCAAGTAGACGCCCATTTGTAAATCAGAGTATAATTGTTTTCAACAGCTGCATTTGGGTTTTTTGGGCTTTTTTTTCCTTCTGGGAAATAGATCTTTCCTCCAAGGTGCTTCTGTGTAGACACAAACTGCCAACTTTTCATTAGTGACCCAACTCATGAACTGTTTGTACCACCCATGGATTCTGGTGAGAATTTGTTGTTATTGCTGTTAGTTGCCATGGAGTCCAAACTACTCATTGCAATTTCAAAGCAGATCACCTGGTTGTCTCCCAGGATCCCCTGAGGAGAGAGACCTGGGAGGGGATCCAACCTTTGAAGTTTTTTGTTGTTTGGGGTTTTTAAATTTTTTTTTTTAATACTGGTTTACTTACAAAGTTTGTATGCATTGTTTTTCACACCCAGCCTTTTTCACACCCAGCCTTTCCCCTTTCTTTTACCCCCCTCCACCCATCAAATTATGTGACCCTAAGGTTAAGGTCCCCTTCCTAATCTCTCCCTCTTCTCCCGCCTCCCTTCCTTGGATCCTCATACTGGGCTGGGGGCCTATTTGTTTTCTCCTGAACTCTTCTCTGGTGGCACTTTTCTGTTGGTGTGAATCCACAGTGGCTCTGCAGGGGGGGAAATGAGCAATCTTTTCCCTGTGATTTACAATGAAAACCTTCCAGAGGGTTAGCTATGAGTCAGTTCCAACTCAATGGCAACGAGTTGAGTTTTAGCATTTTTGGACTCCTTTGAGAATTTACAATTAACAAAACCTTTGCGTTTTCAAATGTAAATTGTCAGGACCATGTTTTATAGCTTCCTAGACTGGAAACACATACTCTACAAAGTAAAATGAATGGATTAAATGAAACTCTCGAGACAGTCTAGACTGAGAAATGCCTGATTCACAGAATGACAATGGTTGCTCTGCCAGATAACGGAGTCAATGGCGAAGTCTATAGTGAAGCTGCATTGTTGACCCAACGGCCACAGTTCTCTGACAATTCAAACCCGCCAGTATTGTTACCAGGGAGTATATGCTCTGGTTTCTGTCTCCCTTACCGGGTGGACCAGGTGGGAGACAACAGGAAGATCATCAGTGGCTGAATTCCCTGATGTTTGCCTGGTCCAGTCCTTTGTAAATTGTTTGTCCTGCTTAAAATAATCCCAGCATGAGCCAAGTCCTTGTTAGAACATGCAGCCAAGAGGAAAGGCAATCAGACAGGAGTGAAAGGGCAAATGAAACCAATTTATTAGGACAGATAAGTATCAGAGGAAGGAATGGGTCATTCTCTAAAAGTTGTTGTTGTTGTTATGTGCTGTCGAGTAGCCTACTACTCAAAATGACCCTATGTACAGCAGCCCTAAACCCTACTCTATCCCATGCCAATCTTATTGCCTGTAACACAGCTTTCCCCAATAACCTCTGTCACTGAGTCAATCTACCTCATCCAGGATCTTCCTCTTCTGCACTGTCCCTCCACCCACCCAAGCATGATGTCCTTCTCCAAGGACCGGTCCCTCCTTGCAACAAGTCCAAAGTATGTCAGATGAAGCTTCAGAATCCTTGCCTCCAAGGAGCAGCCTGGCTTCACCCTCTCCAGGACAAATTTGTTTGTTCTCCTAGAAGTCCATGGTATACTTAGTACTCTTCTCCAGTACCACAGCTCAAAGGCATCAATTCTCCTTCTATCATTTCCAGTCGCTGTCCAGGTTTCTGATGATATAGCAAGTAATTGCAAAGACCAAGGCCTGTATCAGGCACACCTTAGTCTCCAGACCGACAGCGTTGCTCTTCAGTACTTTGGAGCGGTCTTTGACAGCAGACTTTCCAAATTAAATTCATCTTTTAATTTCCTGGCTGCTGGTACCAACAGTGTTGATTGTGGAGTCAAGCAAACTGAAGCTGTTACCAATCTCAATCTCTTCACCATCCATTATGTTGATGCTGATAGAACCAGTGGTGAGAATCTTTGTTTTCTTGATGTTGAGCTTCAATCCATATTGAAGGCTGTAGTCCTTGACCTTCTGCAACAAGTGCTTCAGGTTCTCCTCAATTAAGTAAAGTGATGGAGAAGACCCCAAGCCACGTGTGTCATGATGGAACACTACCATATTTGGACATGAGCTTGAATTTGGGCCAATGAGATGTTATTGTTTTATGTGACATTGAGCCACTTGAGACTCATAGCAACCCTATGTACAACAGTCCTAAATTCTGCCTGATCCTGTGCCAGTCGCACTATCTCCAACACACCTACCCCATTACCTCAGTCACTGAATCAATCCATTTCATCGATGGTCTTCCTCGCCTGCACTGTCCCTCCACCCTCCCAAGCATGATATCCCTCTCCAAGGACTGGTCCACTCCTTTGCAACATGTCCAAAGTATGTCAGATGAAGTTTCAGAATCCATGCATCCAAGGAGCAGCCTGGCTTCACCCTCTCCAGGACAAACCTGTTTGTTTTCTTAGCAGTCCATGGTATATTCAATACTCTTCTCCAACACTACAGCTCAAAGGTATCAATTCTTCTTCTATCCTCCCTAGTCATTGTCCAGCTCGCTGATGCATAGCAAGTGCTTGCAAAGACCATAGCATGTATTAGGCACACCTTAGTTTCCAGACTGACATCATTGCATTTCAATACTTTAGAGAGTCTCTAACAGCAGACTTTCCCATTACATCTTTTAAATTTCCTGGCAGCTGGTGCCAAGAGTGTTGACTGTGGAGCCAAGCAAACCAAAATTGTGAACAGTCTCAATCTCTTCACCATCCATTATGATGCTGCCAATCAGCCCAGTGGTGACAATCTTTGTTTTCTTGATACAGAGCCTCAAATCATACTGAAGACCGCAGTCCCATTTCCTTCCACAGCAAGTGTTTCATGTCCTCCTCAGTTTCAGCAAGCAGGGTTGTGTCATCTGCATAACACAGATTGTTGATGATTCTTCCTCCAATCCTGATGCCACATTTCTTCTCATACAGCCCAGCCTCCCAGATAATCTGTTCTGCATAAAGATTGAAAAGGTATGGAGACAGGACACATCCCTGGTGTACAATCTTCCCAATTTTGAACCATAGAGTGTTTCCCTGCTCTGGTCTGACAACTGCCTCCTGGTACAAGTATAGTTGACAGAAAATTCAAAATTTAGTGGGTGATTCCTCCTTGGGTCCATTGTTCTTGATGCCACTGGTTCCATGACTAATATCTCATGCTCCTAAAATGATAACGATATTACTTTAGGATGTGGCCTTTAAGATGCATGTCTCTAGACTGATGGCCTTAAGTCCAGTGTTACCTGTTTCCTGGTTTTGATTGAGTAGGGTTTGGTCTTATCTACTGTGTTTGACTTTTGGGTTCAATGGGCCCCTAACATGAACTTCTATCTTTCTTATATGGTTGATATCTGTTCTAATATTCTTTCTACCTAGCTTTGCCTTATTTTGCTTGCCTTGCCTAATTCTGACCCTAACAATCTCTCTCTCCATGCTATTTACATAGGTAATCTCTCCAAACAGCCTTAGAAATGCAACAGAACATCAGCTATGAATTGGAACTGACTTGATAGCAATGAGTTGAATTGAAAAGTTAATAAAGAAAATAATTATTGGCTAAAAGATAATCAAAGGCAGGATGTCTAGAAGAAGAAATTTAGCAGGGATAGGTAACACATAAATGGAATTATATGATTGGTCAAATATAAATGCCACTCAGTTTATTACTGCATAGTCCCAAGACAGTGGACTGGTTTGCATGGTAACCCTTTCATAAAGTTGCTTCTTCAACTTTTCTGTTTATGGGGGATCCATTATGAATTTATCACTAGTGCTCTGTATCAAGACCTTTCAGGCCTAAGCTATTGCCTCTTGCATCTGTCTGCCTGTTGTAACAGAAAGACCCAAAAGGAATGGATTGAGGTATTCTGAGCATGCTTTGGTTTCAGAGAAAAGGAATATATCTTTTTTAGGGTCTATGGTTATTTATCAAAAGTAGAGGAATTACAGTTAGAAAAGATGGCTTTTAACATCAAACATAGATTCCAGACTCCTGTGAAAAATTTAAGATGGAGTTAGCGCTCTGCTTTCACACCGCTGCTTATTTACACACTCACAGTACTTCTGATTTTAAACTCTCACATGATAGGTTGCCTTTCTTTGCCCCCCAAGAATGGAGGAGGTGATCTGTGTTCTAATACCCCCCTTGGATAGACTGGTGGGCACGGAGTTTGTTCTCATGATCCAAAGAGCACTGCTCTGCAAGCGGCCAGCCTCCCACAGAAAGGGCCTCCAGTCCCAAGCTGAGTACACATGACTCCAGTGACAAGAAATCACTTCAGCCCAGCACTGCTCAACACAATGGGAATATTCCAACGGGATCGAACGTTCAGGCAAATGACTTTTATTTAGTCAGGTTACTGCTTCAGGATATCAGGACACTGGTTTGACATATGATGACTTTGAAGCTGCCGCATGCTTGCTTCAGGCCCTGCAAACGTCTTCACTTCTCACCTCCTGGATGCTGACAGCCATCTCCTAGCAGTGTTTAATCAAAGAGCAGATGAATATTTGTTAGTCTTTCAGTTTTCCAATGAAAAGAGACTTTTTTTAAAAAAAAAAACAAAAGCTAATTGGTACCCTAATTAGTAAGCACATGGAACAGATCTTTATTTCTACATCAGAACAGACTTGGGTGGCCTGTTAGCGCACAGAGAATGTCACATTGACGCCGATCCACTTTTTGCCATATTTACCTGCATACATGCATTGGCTTGTCAGACCTCTGCATCTGCTGGTGCTGCTGTAACAACCTGGATCTTGGAATGAGTAGTCCCAAAAACCAGTGCTGGGAGGATCGATGCTGATGTAAATGGTCCCAGATTCCAGGTAGCTGAACTTTCATGGGGCTGAACTTGGACCAGTCTGATTGGCATTTAATATATAAAAAGTTTAAAAACAAGGTTTTTTTTATGCTTTCTAGACATGTGAAGTATATACAACATTACTCAGATTACAAAGTGGAGAGAGGAATGAAATATATTGAAGAATCCATTGAATTAGATATTTGTGAAAGGGAAATTAATTCTAGATACCTGCTTTATTCATTCCTTATACCTCAACAAATCAATACAGATTACAACATCAAGAAAACAAATAGCCTCACCACTGGATCAATAGGCAACATCATGGTAGGTGGAGAAAAGATGGAAGTTGCCAATAATTTCATTTTACTTGGATCAACAATCAACACCCATGGCACCACCAGTCAGGAAATTAAGACATATTACATAGGGGAAATTAGCTGCCAAGAACATTTCCAAAATGCTTATGAGCAATGGCGTCAGTTTAAAGACTAAGGTACCTCTGCTACAAGTCAAATTATTTTTAATTGCTTCCTTTTCATCTGATATTTGGACAATGACTAAGGATAGCAGAAGAAAAATTTATGTTTGTGAATTGTGGTTATGGAGAAGAGTACTGAAAATCCCATGGACTATCAAAAAGCAAACAAATCTATCTTACAAAGGAGTGAAACCAAGGTGCTTCTTAGAAGTAAGGATGGTGAAACTTTTTCTCATGTATTGGGTATGTTGTCAGGAGAGGCTAGTCCTTGATAAAAGACATCAAACTGTGAAAGGTGGATGGTTGGAGAAAGAGGAAGACCCTCCAGGAGATGGATTGACACAGTGGTTATAACAACAGACTTTAGCAGGTAGGAGATTGTGGAGATGGCATAGAATAGGGTAAGGTTCCAATCTACTGTTCACCTGGTGGTGATGCATCATAGTGACCTTAAGGGCATCAATAACAACATATTGTTCCTGGCATTTTATTGAGTCTCCATCTTCTTGTGCTATATGATTAGTAGTGAACACTTACAGCTGTTTTTTCTCATTTTTATTTCAAAGTTTCCCCTCGATATATATCAGTAACCTTGTTTGCTGAAACTGAGAAGGACCTGAAGCATTTGCTGCAATAGGTCTAAGACTACAGTCTTCAATAAAGATTGAAGTGAAACATCAAGAAAATAAAGACTCTCACCACTGGGCCAAGTGGCAGCAATATGATAGATAGAGAAAAAGATAGAGTTTGTTAACAATTACAACTTGCTTGGTTCCACAACCAACACTCTTTAACACCAGCAGTCAGGAAATCCAATTTGCATTGGAGAAGTCTGCGGTCAGGAACCTCTCCAAAATGCTAAGAGCGAGCATGTCTCAGATTGTGAAGATGGCGTAGGATGGGGCAAGGGCTAGATCTGTTGTTCATAGAATTGCTGTGAGTCATAGAGAGAGCTGTTGGCCTAATGGATAGAAAGTCATGCTACCAAGCCAAAAGTAGGTGATTTTAATCTCTTGCCCTCAGGCTTGGTTTTAATTGGTTTTGTTCAAACTTTCTTCTAAGTGGTATAGCATTGGTCTGTCCATTTGCTGTACAGAGGTAACTCATGGTTGTTGTGATGCTAAACACTGACAATGATGTGTCAAATGTGATAATGGTTGTCCATGATGGACAGTATTTGATGGAGTTCTCAAATTAAAACAATCTTGGAAGCAGGAATGGCATCCACGTCCAAAATAGCTTGCCTCCGGAAACTCTATGAACTTGGAGAAATTATAATTCAGGTCTCTAGTTCATAGGGTTGCTATGAGTTGTCTACGACTCAATGGCATTTAACAACAAATGACTGAGTAAACAAAATTAATTAACAGTAATCAAAAGATGAAAATCTGGGGAAATCTGTGGTCAGGGACCTCTCCAGAGTACTGCAAAGCAATGATGACAGTTTAGAGAGTTAAGGTGAGCCTGCCTGAGGCCATGAATGGTCTTGGCAAGTACTTGCTCTGCATCAGAGCGCTGGACAATGACTAAGGATGACAGAAAAAGAATCAACACCTTCCAGTTGTGATGTTGGAGAAGAGTCTTGAACCTACCACAGATTGCCAAGAAAACAAATATGTCTGTCTTGGAGAGGGTGAAACCAAGTTTCTCCTTGGAAGCTAGGATTTTGAAGCTCCATTTCACATACTTTGTGGCCAGGAGAGAATGGTCCTTGGAGAAAGACATCATGTTTAGAAGGGTGGGGGGACAGCGCAGGAGAAGACCCCAGATGAGATGGATTCACACAGTAACTGGTAATGGAGGTAGGTGTATGAGAGTCAGTGAGACTGACTCAGAATAAGGCAGGCTTCAGAGGTGTTGTACGTCGACTCGCAGGTGAATCAACTCGATGACACATAACAACAACAACTAGTAAGTTACTAGGCTAAACAATACTTCATTCTGCTGTATGCAGGGTTGCTACAAGTTGAAACCCATGGCATCTAATGCCAATATTAAAGGAAACAAATTTCTGTACTTAATACAGCTGTATTTTTTCATGTTACATTTGTGCTGTGAACTGGAAATGCTCAATGGGAAATTGCCTACTGATTAATTAGAAGTAATAAAGGAGTCCAATTATGGAGAGCGATTAGTTTTCTTTGGATCATGGTTTCCCACCAATCACCACATTTGTAATTTAGCACCACATGATGTTCAGTACATCAAGCGGAAATGAGATGACTTGGAGTATTTATGGAGAAGTTTGGATCTGGAGTCAGTTACCTACCATCTGGTAATTTCTAGAAAGGTCAAGAAAATGACCAGAAAAATCAGGGTGCTGAACAATGTTATCTCTTTTTTTTTTTAACTTTTTAGTTTTATTTGAGTAGACGTTTACAAGGTAGATAGGTATGTCATTTAACCATTCATACTTATTTTATTACGGTGATTAGAATTTTCACATTGTTTTATCATTTTCCCATCTCTCTGTGATTCTTGTTTTTATTCATCCCTTCATTCCAAGTTCTCTTTTACAGGGCACAACACAACCCTGCTTGCTGAAACTGAGGAGGACCTAAAGTATTTGCTGCTGAAGGTCAAGGACTGCAGCCTTCAATATGGATTAAAGCTAAATATCGAGAAAACAAACACTGGACCATTTGGCAGCAGCATTATATTGTTGCTGTTGATTGCCTTTGAGTCAAGAATGACTCATAGAGACCCTGTGAACCAAAAGCCGGAAGCTCCTCTAAACCATGGACATTAATCAAAGTTTACACTTTCTGGAGGCATGTTATTTAGGAAGTGGATGACACTCCTGCTTCCAAACCTGTCATAGTATGTTATTGTTGTTATGTGCCATTGATAGATGGAGGAAAAAAATTGAGCTTGTTAACAATGTCATCTTGCTTGGATCTACTATACACACTCTTGGCACTAGCAGTCAGGAAATGAAAAGAAGAGTTGTTTTAGAAACGTCTGCTGTCAGAGAGCTCTCTAGAGTGCTAAAAAGTAATGATTCCATTTAGAGACTAAGGTGCTCTTGATCTAGGCCAGGGTCTTCTCAATTGCTTGCTATGCATCTGAGAGCTGGATAATATCTATGGATGACATTAAAAAAAATTGATGCCTTTGAGTTGTGGTGCTGGAGAAGAATATTGAACTTACTGTGGACTTCCAGGAGAACCAACAGGTCTCTCCTGGAGACTGTTGCTCCTTGGAGGCCAAGATGTTGATGCTCTGTCTTTGGACCATGTTGCCAGAGGGACCAGTTCTTAGAGAAGGACATCATGCTCAGAATGGTGGAGGGACAGTGCAGGAGAGGAAGACCCTGAATGAGATGGCTTGACATAGTGACTGTTGGCAACGGGGGCAGGTGTGTCGGAGATGGTAAAGTTGGCTCAGGATAGGGCAGAGTTCAGGGCTATTGTTCAAAGGGTCATAAATTGTAGCCAACTTGACAGCACATAACAATAACAACACAGCAAGGCAGTTGCATAGTCTTTCTGCATCTTGCTTTTCTCATTTGTAGAATGAATATGCACCTTCACTACCTACCTTGAGAACTATCTTCAGTGAAAAGCTTTCGCCCAGGCATTTTTAAAGCAAATACTCAATAAATTTTTCAATGTGACTTTTCCATCTTTTGTGGTGGGTTCTTTGGTGTTTAAATACACATTTTTTTTCATGGTTTTTAAATGTACATTATTTACTACGGATAAAGAGAAAAAGTTGACTCTCATAGTGGATTTTCGCTATAGACATATTTGGGCATAGATGATTAGTATTCTCTAACACTGGTGGTTCCAGTGCTTTCCTGAAAACAATCATCCACCCTTCCCACTCACTTAATAGAAATAAATTTTCCAGGATCTTGTCTAGAGGTTTCAAATCAGGGACCTAAAGTGGGACCTGAATATCTGTATTATTAAGGGATGCTAAAAGTAATACTTGCAGAAACTTTAGGAAATTGTGATAGAATGTTTCTCTAGCTCTGATGTGCAAACAGTTCAACTTGAGGATTTTGTTAAAAGGCTTGTTCCTACTCAGTCCATCTAGACTGAGACAAGAATAGTTATATGGCTAATTCCTAAGCAATGCTTGGTGCTGCAGGTGTAAGAGCTCGAAAGTTCTGGTGGCCTAGCCCATAGGGAGTTGTGTGACTACCCAGAGGCTGAATCTCCCAGCTGCTGCTCCTATTCTATTCAATTGGAAGCCCAATAAAGGGTCAGTTCAGACTTGAAGGCAAAAAGTTTGAGGGTTTGGTTTTGTTTTTAGAATACTAGAGGGGATTTCTTTAAGTTCCACTTTGGAGGTTTCGTTTTGAGATAAGAAAGTTAAGCAAAAACAAAGGTGTAACCTCAAGGTACAGAGTAGCTTCTATATATGGTTTTCAACCTTGGCTATGGCTGCATTTGGACTCAGCCTTGTCTTCAGGTATTGATGCCTCAGAAAGATTCTAATCTCCCGGTGCAGTTTGTCAGGGCATTCATTGTGGCCTACACCAGGCAGCTCCTGACTCACCTGAAAGTTTGTTTAAAAAGCAAAACACTTGTTGAAGAATCAGCTCTGATCAGCAACCTCATGTGTGCCAGAGTAAAATTGTCTGGTAAGGTTCCCAATAGCTGATCTTTTAGGGTAATCGACCCCTAAGTCTTTTCTTCTGGTGCTTCTGGGTAGATTCAAACCTCCACCTTTGATGTTAATTGTTTACTCCACCCAAAGACTTGCCAGATTCTCAGAATCTTTAACCCTATCCCACATCTTTTTTTTTTTTCTTCTAATCAATTTACTCTTCTTTTTTTTATTTTTTTTTTTTTAATATTTTCTCCCACATCTTCTTAAACACACTATCAGATCCCCATGGGATTTGCGTGCACCTTAGAGTGTCAAGTTGGTCTGCAGTTATCAAACTTCTCACCATTTAAGTGCTTGACTGGTGAATGTCCAGTAGGATTGTCCTGCATGGCTAGGATAGTGTTGATTTCTTTTGAAGATGTTATTTCTCATTTCCATACCAAACTCAGCGTAAGAATTCTCTGGTCTGGTAGGGTCCCTTTGAATGGGAATTGACTGGATGGTAGTGAATTTGGTTTGGGTTGGTTTTTTCCCCCCACAGTTATCTAAGTGAGCCCTGATGAGGCAATGGTTATGCTCTCATTTCAGTGCTCACAGCTAACCCAAGGAGGGTAATTTCCCCTCAACAGACTCTCACAAGAGAAGGAAGATGAGGTGGTCTGTCTCCTTTTGAGACTCTGAGGGCAGCTCTTCTTCTCTGTACAGTAGGATAACTATGAGGTACCATCAACTCCACAACATGCAAGAATACTGATTCTCTTGCCTCCATTCCAAACTTCTAATGTCTACAGGCTGCACATCATTGTATGCTATGGAGCTTTATTAGAAAAGAACATCCTGGATTTAGAGACACACTCTCTCTCTCACTCTCTCTCCCTCTGGCGGGTTTTCAGAGGCAGTTAATCACTCAGGAAGAGATTGCCCATCCTTCTCCCACAGAGCAGCTAGTTGGTGGCTTTTGGGATTGCAGTTCAGCTTCTTTCCACTAGGCAACAAAGGGGTTGAGCATGGTGGAGATCGTAAGCATGGCACAGGGCAGGGCAACATTTTAATCTGCAGTTCACAGGATCGCTGTGAGGTGAGGTCGACTTGATATTATAGAAGAGCTAAAATAAAATAAAAATACTGTAGAAGTAGTTATGCTACAGTGAGGTCAGGTTCATGGGAAAATATCCAGTTCTTTTAACAGATCTAGACCTGTTTTTAAACGCCAACCTTTTAACTTGCTTTTATGAAAAAGGAAAAAGAAAAAAAAAAAAAGCTTGCACTGTCCCTAAATTGGCGGCTTATTTAAAAGCTATTGCATGCCAGTGACTGTTATTAGTTCTGTGATATGTGTGTTTAATATCATTTGTGTTCTTTCTTTTTATAGTGAAAGCAGACATACTTTTCTGCATGGTATTAAGTGCCATTAAAATAATTATTTCCATAATTACTTTTTTGTCAAAATGTGAATACTGCAGAGTGGGTTCCTTTAAGCAGATTCTGTCCTGTTTCATCTCTGAACCCTCAGAGCAGTAGATGAGAAGGTAGGAGGAAGGGAGTGTAGTCTAACTGTAGAATTTAAACATGACTTTGGAGTCAGATTGAGTTTAGTCTCAGCCCTGATAATCTGTAGGGCGAGTCTCTTTACTCTGCTTTTCTGAGTCTTCGTTTCTTAATCTATAAAATGAGACAACATCACACAGCTCAAAGGCTGTGAAGATTGAATTAGATAATGTGATGTATCTCATAGTGTTTGGTGCATGCTAAATGAGCCACAAAAAATGGTAGCCTTTACAATTTCCTATCTTAAATCAGCTCAGCAAATATATCAACATTGTCTATGAGCTGGGTCCTAGAAATAAACAAAAAACCAAGTCAAAGACTCAGGGAACTTGGACTCTGATAAGGAATATCTCAAAAGGTCATTCTAAAATAATGGAGTAAGACCATAGGAAAGATGTACAAAACAGAAAAGAAAAAAAGATTAGCCCACTGACCAGGTGGTGTCCTCACCAAAGCTTCCTCTTAATTACGAAGTCCAACTTGAATGGTAAGCTGGAAGATAGACAGGGTGAGAAACAAAGAGCAAGTTGAAGGAACTTGATTTTATCCCAAAGAACCATGTTGTCATGTACTTTCCGGCTGCAACTGATTCATAGCAGACCCTCCAGCAGGTTTTCAGAGGAGGAAACTGATCATCTTTCTCCTATGCTAAGGGATTCGAACCATTGCCTTACAGGTTGGCAGCTGCAACTCCTTACCACTAGCCCCCCCAGAGCTCCCTAAAGAACAATGCTGTTGTTAGGTGCTGTTGAGTTGTAGACAACTCATAGCGACCCTATGAACAAAAGGCCTGAGCACTGTTCGTACATAGAGTTTCTGGAGGCAAGCTATTTCGGAAGTGGATGCTGCTCCTGCTTCCAAAGAACAATAGAACTACTTAAATATTTAAAGCACAATAAAAGACATTGTGTGATTTACATTGGAGAAACATCTCCTTGGGGGCAGTGTGAAGAAAAAGACAGGAAGAGGTGAAGAACAGAGGAAGAAAGACCAGTGGAAGATATCTGGGAGGGAGATTAAACTAGGCTGTGTCAGTAGATTAGTGAAGGGAGACAGACTGCACCTATGAATGTTTTGCCAAATTGTTGGGATTTGACGACTATTTTGATGTTGTGTCATGGGAGACATTAGACTTTAAGTAGAAGGTTAATAAGGTCTAGTGTGCGTGTAATATGAAGAATAGAGGCACCTATGATATAAAATATCATAGAAATTAATTTTTTCTCATTTTTGAGAGGCCTGAGCATGAGCTAATGAGGAATACTCTAGGGAACAGAAGACTCAAGGAGAAATACCCACAAAGCAAGAATGAACTCTGAGAAACAGCAATATATAAAGAGACAAGTATTTAGAGGAGGTACAAGATTAGCAACCTTCTAAAGACAGAAGAGGTAAAAGGTTGAAGAGAACAAGAATTGTAAGGAAGACTGACATTTAAGGAGATGGCCTACTTTACATGATGTCCTGAAAAGAGACGTGGGTTTTGATTCTGCCACATGTGTTTTATTGGTCACCTTTTGTCAAAGCAAAGTCAACAGTGTGATGTCAGATGTCACTGCAATGAAAAATGATGTGAGTGATGTGAACAGCTGGAAATATAAAGTGTATTCTGAGAAGTTAGGTGTGAAAAGAAAGGCATTAGGGTAAGAAACCTCTCTTAACTGAAAGAGACAAGGGTAGAGGCAAGGAAACAATGTTCATCGATGGAACAAGAGGAGACCACAAGAGGTAGTATCACACAGAAAGAACTTTCTTAAATTTTAGGAAACACGGGGAATGCAAATGAGGACACTGGTAAGTTCAATGGGCAAGAAACAAAGCTGCTTTAAAAAATACAGAAGATAGGAGGACAGGCTTGTTTTTCATTGTTTTTGTTCAAACATTCTTCTAGGTTGCATAGCCCTGGTGTGTCCACTTGCTGTACAGGGGTAACTCGTGGTTGCTGTGAAGCTGAACACTGTAACACTGATGTGTCAAATGCGTTAATGGTTACCCAGGTGAACAGTGTTTGGTGGAGCTCCCTGATTAAAACAAGCTTGGAAGCAGGAGTGGCATCTACTTCCGTAATAGCTTGCCTCCGGAAACCCTATGAACCTGGAGAGAGAATGAAAGTCACACAAGTGTTGAGGACTCTTCTTCATAGGGTAGCTATGAGTCGCCTACAACTCAGTGGCACTTAACAACAGGAGGACTTAACAGAAAATGAGGGAGCTCTGGTGGCATAGTCTATACAGAGCTCTGCTAACCCAAAGGCTGAGTTTCTATGGCAGTGAGAACTCACCAGCCATTCCGAAGGATAAATATGGTCGGTCTCCTCCTGCTTGGTTCGCAGCCTCAGAAACCCAACGGAGGGTCAGCTCTGAGTCAGTTTTGACTTGATGGAAATGAGTTTGAGTTTTCTGATTAAGGGACCAGCCATTTTCAAGGTATGTCTCGGAGAGGGTGTGGCCGGAGTGCTCTGTGGAGGCCAGAATGATGTGGCTTCAGCTCACATACTTTGGACATGTTGCTAGGAGGTGCTATTCTTGGAGGAGCAACATGATGCTTGGAAGAGTGAAGGGTCAGTGAAGGAAAGGAAGCCCCTCAACCAGGTGGATTGAATGGAGATTGCTGCAATGGGCTCTTATGTGACAGGAAGTGTGAGGAGGTTGCAGGATAGAATAAGGTTGCTAGGAGTCGTGCTTGACTCAGTGGCACCTAACAAGAACAGCTATATCTAAATAGGCACACATTTAGCAGAACAATCCATTCAGGAATGAGCAATGTGAAAAATCCACCCTTTTCATATGATACTTATAATTATTAATATTTAGGAGTCGATGAGTATATACATATATGACAGAAGGAAAAAAAACCACTTCATAGTCACTGTCTTTTCATGCTAAATTTTTATTTCAATGTTATGCAACTGCATAAGTATAAATATACAACAATTATGACATCCATAGGGAATTTCATAGAGAAAATAAGACTGCAAACACTTTATTGCACAGATCCTAACAAACTTTTAAGCTGGTAAATCTACAGCTGGGAGTACTACCAAGGAGCACATCTTACGATCACACAGAGACTGACCAACTAGAACACAGTTAGGAGAACTTCTACCAGCTGATTGGAGAGGTTTACAACAGACAGGAATGACATGAATGCAACCTTAGGTACTCTTTACTTACCCGAAATGCAAAACACATATTTGGCAAAATGATAATACACTATACAAAATATACATAAAAATATCATTTGTAAACAAGCAGCTAGTTGTGCTTTAAAGGAAATGGGACAGTTAAAAAGCAAAGGCTGTAAACCATCATCTGCCTCCCAGATAGACTTGTCTTGATGTCTGAGTGCAGAAGAACTGGGTTATGACAACCGCCAAACACAGATATGCATTATATATGCTGAGACCACTTCTGAAATCCATCTATGTTCTTGTAAAATATTTGTTTCTTCTTTGATTTCAAAAAGTAGTAAAGGCAAAGGCTAAAACGGCATTGGGGGGGGGGAAGAATATTTAGGTGCAAGGAAGAGATATTTTTCTTTTTGATGCCATTGCTATTTGATTTTACAATGAAGGACAACCAAAACAGTCCGTTAAATTATGTCTTTTGTTTTAGGAGAGGAGTTTACAGCCTTGCTAGTTGATTTACAATCTATAGGGCCATAATATGATGCTGTGCTCAGATGAACAATTTTACAGCCTGAAGATATGATGATATCCTAGATGGAGGTTGGGTTCTGAATTAGTTATTTACTGGTATTTTTTTTTCTCTTACACAGAAACAAACAAACCAAAAAACCCTGCTATAGATCCCAAGTATCTTATAAATACTTATCTGTGTGTATTTTCTCTTAGTGCCATAGGACTTATGTCAGCAAGTGCTGTCTTACAAAACAAGTCACCAGAAAACTGCAACAAAAACCAACCAAACAAAACCCTTTCAGTGCTAAAATGATTTGATAAATTCTACATATTCCACAGTATACAAAATTTAAATAAGGCTTAGCAAAAGTAAAAAGGACAGTCACATTCTAGCACCAAATAGCTCCAACAAGTCCGTGTGTTATAAAAATGCTGCTCTTTATTAATATAGTATTATTTTTGCATATAAATAAAGAGAGCATGTTATGACATGTACGGAGCTACTCAATGCATCAGAAATGAATGTGAAACCCGAGAACCTGCTAAAAACAGCAAGCTTCATCTACAACATAAGGCCCCAGCTATGTATTAAAATGTATCTGATGTCCTGATGATTTCTTTATATGCTATGATGCCAAAATCCACCACCCTTCTTTTCTTCCCCAAACAGAATTTCAAACCTCTTCAATATGCCTAATGCTTATTGACTTGACCCTAAGTAGTAGCAGATCTGTGTGTGGTCGGTAATTTTCCTTCTTATTCAAGAGCAGGGCTGGTGTAGGACAACTATAAAACGTGTGCTTCTTGGACTAGTGACTCACAGCATAAAGGCCTGAGTTTAAGAGTATGAAAAGGGAAAGAAAGATAATAGAAAGGAAGTTGACATTTATTTATAGTTCCCGTTTCACTTAGGGTGGAGACCAACACACAAACCCACAGACAAAGACAACTGACCTTTCTGACAGTTGGACCTGGGATCAAATGTCCATTAGAATGACTTTAACATGTAAATGGCCAGCTCCATTAGTTCTAGTCATTCCTAATGGAGGAGGATTCCAAATGCAGTAATTAAGAGGAGTTCTTGTTTAAGATCTGGAAATATAGGTAGCCAGATGTGGTACTATCAAAAATCTCTTATTAAAAATACACATTAAAAACTTGCAATCTACTGTATGTAGGGCTTTCTTTCATCTTTAACTCTACTTAGAAGATTTTAACTTATAAAAAATGTCACCTTGAAATATTCTCTTAAACTACAGACTGGAACAGATGTGTGGATATGCATATACATGATCATAGGTGCATATATAGATATACACCCAGTTTAACTGTTTTGCTTGCTTACTACATTAGGATAACTAAGTGGTAAAGCAAAAACCTTACAATAAAACAAAAAATTTAAAAATACCCAGGAAACAAAACCCAAAATCAAAGCTGTAGTAAACGACGCAATCAGCAGCAAGGTATGGACTCTACATTCAAAACCAAACACATTGCTAGATATTTACAGAGAAAATCTTTCCCCCTCACAACTTCAACTGTAAAGGTATCTTTTGTCTTTTTGTACAAACACTATATGGTAACAGTTTTACCGGTTACAATTGGGAAGGCATTTGGAAGAAGGTCCCCTCTTTCTCTCTCTCCCCGCCCCTTCCTGACCTAGGCCCTCGCTCTGCCTGGCGGACACTCCACACAGTGCTGGTTAAGAAGGTCGTCAAGACACAGTTCCACATTCAGGCCGGGTCTCCACAGTCCTGCCCCCACGCCTGGCCCATTACGAGGCCTTTTTGTGAGGACTGCCCCGCAAACTCTCTTTCCCCCGCCTCTGCCGCACCACGAAGTCCTTCTCAGAAGAAAGGGTGAGGGGGCGCTCAGTGTTGGGGGCTGGGGATGCCTTGGCCACTTCTCGGCCCACATTCTGTTTCCTGGCCAGGGGAGGCTGGGCTGGGGCAGGATCCTTCCCTTTGATTTCCCCGAAGGTGGTGGTCACTGAGAAGGCCCTGTCTCGGTGGCCAGCTCCTGCACCCAGGTTTGGGTCAGGGTGATGGGGATCAAGAGTGACGGTGGAGCTCCAAAATGATGGCAGCGAGTCACTCTTTGTCATCTGGGTTCTGCCATCTGCCCCAGACATGGTCTTCCTCGGGTCCCTGTTGTTGGGGAAGGTTGGGGGCTCAGCCGCACCCCCGTTGGTCTTGGGAGAAGAGCTGTCGCTGCCACCTGTAAAGGCCTCCTGGCCTCCTGGCCTGGCTTCTGAGAAGCTGGACGAGTAGCTCAGTGACTTCTCTGGGAGGGCAGTGGATCTGAAAGAACTCTGTCCAGTGGCTGAGGGGGATCGTTTCATGCCACCAGACTTGCTTGCCTCTGCCAAGGATTTCTGGGGACCTTTTCCTCTGGCCTCTGGGAAAGCCTTTCCCACGGCTGCAGCTGGCCTCTCAGGACCTCTCAGCCTTGTCTCACTGGGTGTCTGGGAAAGGCTGGACTCACCCTTGCCACTCTCTGCTGGGATGTAAAGTGCATCTGTGCATTTTCTCCCTTCAGACTTCCTGTCTGGAGTGCTAGCTGGCTGACTTGGACTCTTGTCCGTCTGTCTGCACAGAGTGGGACAATCTTTCACAGTGGATGGTTTGGAGTGCTTTGGAGACAAAGTTTGCTTCTCGTGGACAGAAGGAAGTTTCTGGTCCACTGACTCCCCAGAACTTGGGTGTCCTTGTCTGGGTAAATGCACTGGCTTCTCTACCACATCTGCAGGGCGACTTCCACTCGTAGGTTTTGGCTTCTGGTCTAGAGGGCTTCCTTCAGCCTGCAGTGGGAAGGCAGGCCCATTTTCTTTCTGGCCAATCACATCACTTCCTTTGCTCTGGGGGCCTGGCATGGCAGGGAACACATCCAGCAACCCCCTGCTGCCACTCTTGCCCTCTCGACCACAGCTACTGAGGGGCTGAGGAACAGGATCTTTGCCTTTGGTGGCTCCTGTGCTTGCTTTCTGGGAGAAGAGGGGCCTGTCGGGGTGCTTAGACTTTGGTGGGCAGGGATCAGGGCCTGGCCTGAGCTTGTGGCTGTTGCTCTCAATGTGCACAGCAGCAGGTGTGGGAGTGTCCTGGAGGCCTGGGCTGGGTTCACTGACATTGGCCTTGGTCGCTGGCAGTGGCTCTTTGCCTGAATGGCCTGGGAGGCTGCAGTGCTGCTGCCAAGTGGCCAGGGCAGGGAGCTCTTTGGTGGTTGTTGGGGGCTGAGGGCTACCGCTGAGTTGCTTCTGGAGAGGCTGGTCTTTCCTGTCAGAGTCCCTGGGGCTGTCTTTGTGCACAGTCAGGGAATCTGAGAGCTTCTCAGCCTTCCCACTCTCCATTCCTGCAGGCGGCAGGGACCGTCTGGCTGCAGGGGCCTCGGCCTTGGCTTCCACACCACTTCTGACCTTGCTGTGCTCCTTCTCCAGGGGGATCCCAGCGCAGCGCATGGAGGAGTCCTCTCTGGCCAGTGGCCTGGCCTCATCGCGGCCTTCTTTGTGGTTTGCTTTTGCACATGGCCCCTGGGCTTTCTCCATGGTCTGGGAGTGTGTGGAGGAGTCTGGCCGCATCCTCCCTGTGGAGAGGGTACTTTTGGAATTGTCAATAGCTTTAGTAGCTTCTGGAGGGTGCAGCTCTGAGGAAGGCTCTGAGTGGACATCAGCCCTTCTTGTGGTCCGCTCACTTCTGGCTGTGGAGGGGGCGCTCTCAGTTGACTCTCTCAGGCTGGGCTTCTTCCTTGAGGGGGTCTCATCAGAGGGTAGGAGGCTGCGGGGCCCAGTGGGGTCTGGGCTTTCAAGTCCACTGTGGAGGTTCTGCCCTGGGAAGGGAAGGCGCTTAGGATCAGGGGTTTGGTCTTGGTGTCTGGTGGTATGTCCTTCCTTCCCTTGAGGATCATTTTCCATGACTGTCACCAGGCCCCTGGTGGTGGAATGGGAGACCTTCCTGTCCCGCTTTAGCTCTGGGTCAGGCTGGGAGGATGAAGGAACATTCTGGAGACCACGGCTGGGTGGCTGGAACCGAGGCTCCAGTAGATAGGACTTGTGCATCTTCAAGCTGGTGGAGGGGTTCTCCCTCTGAGCAGCAGTTTCCCCCTTTGCAGGGCTGTTGGGTAGAGCTGGGGGTGTGCAGGGCTCTGTGTTACTGCAGCGGCCAGGGCTCTGGGAAGGCTCTGGGAACACCAGCTCTGTCTTGGAGGCCTGAGGTCCAGACAAGAGAGCAATGTCCAAAGTACCCTCAATAGGCTTTAGGCAGGACACAGAACGACCTTCTAGCTTATATTCAGAGGGGCTTTTCCTGGCAGGGGACTCAGGAGCAACCAAGCCTGGTTTTTCAGCCACACTGTCCACTCGGCTAGCCAAGGCCTTGATAGGGACAAAGGCAACAGCACTGATCTGAGCTGCGTGGGCCCCACCAATAAATGTCCGACCCTCTGTGGCTGAGGTAGCCTCCTGAGGACCCCCCGTGGGCCGGCCTGAGGTGCCTGGCAGGCAGTCATGGGTGCTTGCGGCCACCTTAGGCTTCAGCATGGGGCCAAGGCTGTCATCTTTGTCTTCAAGCGACACTTTCTTTCGGAGGTAATCAATACTGGCAAGCTTGCTGTCCAGCTTCTCACAGCGGGGACACTCCTTGGCCTGGGTGATCTTCTCTGTGTTGTCACCCTTCCCAGGGGCTGCCCTGTTGGCAAAGTGGGAGAGACTGTCTTGGAGGGTGCCAGGAGGGGAGACACGTCTGAAGTCCCCAGTGCCCTGGCTGTGCTCCCCAGGAGCGGGGCTGTGGCCGGACACTGTGCTGTCCAAGACCACGCTCTCGCTGGCCCACACACCAGCCTTCTTGTGAAGAGCATCCTTCAGCAGGCTGCCCGTAGACTGGGCTTCTTGTACACTGGTTTTGCTTTCAAAGTGACTTGATCGTTCCAATGCCTTTGGGAACATTTTCCTCTCTCTCTCCTCCAGTCTAAAAGAAGTAAGGCTTTCCATGTCACCACCAGTTCCGTGGGCTATCTGAGGGGTCTCCTGCTTCTCAGGGAAGCCATCTGGCTTCTTCACCACCACCTTGCCCTTCAGCTTCTCTCGATCCAGGTCATCTCCAGACTCCTGTCTGCCCAGCTTCCGGGAGACAGGGCGCTTCAGGCAGCCCTGCTCCACGGGCCTGGCTCGGCTGAGGGAGGGCGCATCACACACGTTCTCCTCCAGGCTCTGCAAGGTGGCCTCACGCTGTGACTGCTCCCGCTGCACCTCCTCCTGGGTCACCTCCAGGCTGTGCTTACGGGAGCACAGGTGCTTCTTGTCGCTGCTGTAGGAGGGTGAGAGCTTCTCTTCCGACTGGACACGCTTGAGCAATGGGGACCGCGGGGGCTCTGCACTCTTGGGCCTCACGATGTGCCTGACGATGGTGGGAGGGGAGTGCATCTTGCTGGGAAAGGCTTGCGTGATCTTGGCATTGCCCAGGGAGTGTCCCAGCAGAGGTGAAGGTGATCGCTGTGGGGAGGTGGGCTGAGGGGTCGGAGAGGGGGTCCGGGCCAGTGGGGAGAGCGGGATGCTGCCGGCTGACTTTCGCCTTCCAGATCGGTACCTCTGTCCACTGAGTTTGGGGGCCAGGCCATGAAGAGTGCTGGGCCGAATGTGCCCAGAGCCCGCTGGAGAGTTGGGGGCGCTGGAACTTGGGGAACTGCTCTGAGAGGAGTTAGTACCTGTGGGTGGAGAAGAGGAAAGTATTAATATTTGTGGGCATCTTCCCTTTTCCTTCCACTCCTGCAGCTCACATTATTTAAGGGAGGCTCAGGGACAGGCACCAGCCATTGTCTCAGCATCTTACCCTAGTGAAGTACTCTTCAGATGAAACTCCACTCACTGAGATTTAATTATACATTTTGACTTGGTGAAAATATTTACCAATTCATTGATCTCTACTTTGGTGGCCTACTGATAAAGGGGTTGCACTACCAACCAAAGGCTCATGGTTTGAATTTCACCAGCTCCTTTATGAAAGATAGGTGAGTAATCTTCTCCTGAGTGATTTAATGCCTATGGAAACCCACTGGTCAGCTATGACTCAATGCTGCATAACAATAACAACAACTGTATGTGTAATTTAGGGAGCTCTGGTGGCCTGGAGGTAAGAAACTGTGCTATAATCCCAAAGGCACACAGTCCGGATTCACCAGTTACACTGTGGGAGAAGGATGGGCAATCTCCTCCCGAGAGCGATTTACTGCCTCTGAAAACCCTCTAGAGGATCACCCATGGATTGGTTCTGACTTGATGGTACCCAACAACATATGTATAATTTAGTGGCACTGATTCCACTCTTCATGTTATGTGACCATTATTATGATCTTTTTCCAAATTATCTCCCTCTTATTAACATACTCTCCATACTTCCTGAGCAAACTCTGCTTCTTTCTGGTCTTAAATGGCCAGAACAGACATGCTTATGGCCCTCTGATAAGTCCTCGTCTATATTATTTAAACCACCAGATGGAATTAGGTTCACAACTCCGGGCTCTCAGATGCCGTGGTTGGCCTGTGTTTCTCTCTTCTCTGGGGTACCTGGCACCTCACTCACCAGACGGGAAGTCAGGTGTGGAGCGATAGCTTGGTGTAGGAGATCGTGGTGACAAACTGTGAGTGGGGGACCCGGGGAGGCTCTCCCCTGATGAGAGGGATCGGTTCAAACAGGAGAAACTTCGGCTGGTATGAAGCAAAGGAGAGGGCTGCTTGGCTAGCTTTTTGAAAAGGGATCTCCTTCTAGAGCGAACAGAGAAAGGAAAGGATCAGAAGATTAGTCAGACCAGCCCCATCCAAATTTTATTTTCAGAACCATGTCTGCCTCCCTACATACTCATGTGTTCACTGCAGCAAGTCTGTGTCAGAGACACTGACAAGAGAGGAGGTGCAGAAATTTGAAGAACAGGATATCATGTTTACATTCAAAAGCATTTTTATGAATTAGAAAGGCATATTCTCTGACTTAGAAAATAGAATTTTACCTTCATTCTAATTCCTCTAATAAGAGTTGGGGGAGGGAAATACATACATACATACACATATATAGTCAATTACTTATTTGTTAGATTTATGAGGAAGGTATTTTTTGGCTTGAAAGCTTCTGAGTACCTGTCCCAAATGATACAATTTAATTATGAGATCATACACAGTAAATCTCAGGAAGAAAACCTATTATCCTGGATACAGAATTCTTTAATGGTGATACACTGGGCAGAGGCTTTATCTGTTAAAGGCTGTGTGCTCTGCTCATCCCACTGTGGGCTCTTGAATATTCCTAAGTACAACGTAGGCTGGATATTTCAATAGAAAGCCTGAGAAAGGTGAAGCTGAAGCTTATCCTATCAGCATGGTGGCAGATACTATGCAGCAGCTGTGTAAGTAAATGTGCATTTAGTGCTCAATGAGGACCTCCTAAAGCAAAAAGCACTGCTCTAAATGACATGTATTTGTTTGTGGCTGTAGAAGCTTCTTTACCCAACACAGAAATCTCGCTAAGCTTAAATACTACTGCTAAGCTTAAATATAAAGGTTTTAGTCTTTGTTTTAATTGCAATCTCATTCCCTGTGTTTTATAGCCTCTGAAAATCTGCAGATCCTAGAGAGTCAGCTATGCATCCGTTCTGATTTAAGGGCCATGAGTTTGAGGTTTTTGAGATTATACTTGAGACAATTGTAGTCTCTGTGGATTAAAGAACAATCAAAATGTAAAATACAATATCAAAGAAGGATGCCAGAGTGTATATATGTGCAATTGTAATCAAAGACATAAATGTACTTTGGTTAAGAATTAAAATACTTCTAAGAGTTCCCAATGAATAAAGCAACTTCTCTGCTCTGCCTCCCCCCCACTTACTCCCTAGAGAAACCACATTCCACTCACTCTTTCAGCTGTTTCTTCTACGTGCCCTCAGATTGCTAACAAGTGTGTTTAGACCCTTTTTTTTTAAAAAAAAAAATAAGCTTTAGACATTATGTTGATTTCCTACTTAAAAAAAGATGATAATGAGATTCTTATATACATTCTCCTTCCGACTTCCTCTTTCCTATTCCTCTCAAGATGTTTAAACCAACTTCTTGTTTAGGAAAAAGAGGGGAGAGAGTGATAGATTGAAAGTGAGAGTAAGTAAGAGAGAAAGAGAATATGAATGTGTATGTCACTACACAAGAATTGTTCACAGCAAGGTCATGATGTAAAAGAATACATTCCCTTTCTTGAATGTTTTGTCTTTCCTAAAGTTTAGAAATCATTTATTTCCTTTTCATTTTCCTATTTTTCTCCATATTGATCAACAAAAATCTCGTAACACAGTCAGGTGAATCAGATGCAAGTGCATAATGAGGGATGTATTGTGATTATACCAAGAGTTGCCTTGTAAGAAATATTCCTAACAGAAATGCATACAAAAATCTTGCTGGTCTCTATCAGTAGCACACATGAGCTCTCATTATTACATCTCAGACAGTAAATATGTACAACTTAGTTACATTTTGGTTTAATAGACTAAAGCCCCTTTTAAGTCTACTTGCATTTGGAAGCTTGAAAGATATAGTTATTTTAGAATAGCTGGCATTTAAAAAATAGCAACTCTTTGTTTTCAGATGTTATAAAGGACATCATTAAATGTAGATATTCGTTAAAAAGTGCCTGGAGATTGAATTCCTCAAATCCAGCCCAACTAAAATGAAATACAGAGACTTAAAAGACAGAAGGGGCTTTTTATGGTATCCATACATGATAAAAGGCAATGTAAATCCTACAACAATGCAAACACATAAATCCTCTTATGATGAAAAGTTAATGCTACTATGCATATGAACTTCAATGGATAAAGTATATGGACCATATCATACAATGCCTAAAAGAGGAAAAAAGACCTTTCTTAGGTGTAAGCATTTAAATGAAGAAAGGAGTAACTTTTGTCTAACGTGAGTGCACACCAAACTTGCATAAAACATTGATTTAACTAACCTTTCTAGACTTTCCTTCTTCTTGGATTTCTTACTCCGCCTCACCATCCGGCTCTTATAGCTGTTCCTCCTAGCTGGTCCTGTTTTGATTGATGTGTTTTCAAATGGGGTAGTGGTGATTGACACCTTATTTCCACTCTATTTTAAAAAAAGAGAAAAAGAGAGAGAGTGCACACACTAGTATTAAAGAGAAAAGCCATTATGAAACAAGATCAAAGTAGAGATGAGCGATTAAAAAAACAAATAACAGTACAGATTGAACATACACATGGAAGGCCTTTGATTTATAGTATTGACCTTTTCAGTCAGGGAAGTGCTGACAACACAAAAATCAGTGGTGGAAGAAGGAATGTGCATTTTGTTTATGAGGACAGGCTCCAAAGTCTTCAGAGCTGAGTTCAAGTTTGAGTTCTGAGGCCTCTGCAGATTGCGTCTCTTAGTGATTCCTCAATTTCTTTTACTATCTGACAATATAACCACATGCATCTCCTAGGCTTCATGCAAGGATTAAATGAGACCATGTTTCTAAAGTCTTTAGCATCAAGTATGACACATGGAAAGAGCTCTATAAATAACCGTTAACTTCATCCATATGTATTGAGTATAAATGTGCCCAGGGGCTGTCTGCTCTTGGTTGGTTTACTTTTCTTTTTCTTTCTTTCTGTGTGTTCCTTTTGGCCTAGAAATCACAGAGTAGCAAAAATTGAATGGGACTTTAAAGGGTTCCTTTTCTACCATCATAAAACCTGTCAGCTCACAGAGCTGGAGTGTTTATGCCAGCTAGTGAGAAACGGCCTCCGTGTAACTGAGTCCCACAAGGTGAGAGCATCCCTGGTGGATTTCTGTGCCTTTTCACTCAGTCCTAGGACAAGGGCTCACTGCGCAGGCCTCAGGGACAGGTTTGATAATGGAATCAGAAAGCAGGTTGAGAAGGGCCCAGGGCAGGTGGACAAGCTTGTACCCATAGTGACCTTGGCATCAATTACCTCTCCTTGAATTTCTTAATAACCAGGGGAGAAACATGTCCTTTCAAAGTCAGAGAGAGGACTGATTGCCTTGTTTGCCAAACAGGAGAAGAGCCTTTACAAAAGCCTCATGCTTAGGAAAACACCTTGCAACTCGACTCTCCATGGTATCAAATGGAGTGGAGTTGGGTACAGTAGAATCATAGGGAGCCACAAGATAAGGGAGAGAGTGTTTTCAAGTTAATATCTATTTTGTTCCCTCTGATTTGGGAAATAATAGAGGCCTATTGTAAGAAGAAAATGATGAAGTGTAAAAATTAAAACAAAAAAAATCATTGAGAACACTACCATTTTGCAACTACTAATAATATTCCGGGTGGTCATTGGTGAGCTAATGGTGAGAGGTTGCCTGCTAATCCAAAAAGCATGTAAATTCAAATCCACTGCTGTTTTGCAAGACAAAGATGACAATCTCTAATGACTGAAAGCTTCTGAAAACCCACTGATGGGTCAGCTATGGGTTGGTTTTGATTCCAAAGCACATAACAATGGCAACAGTAATATTTCAAGGGAGCTCTGATGGCTTATTGGTAAGGAATTGTGCTGCCAACCCAAAGGCACATGGTTCAAATACACCCGTTTTCTGTGGGAGAAAGATGGGCAATCTACTTCTGTGTGTTATATGTTGTTGTCATTGGTGATTGCCTTCATGTTGAGCTCGACTCATAGTGACCCTATGAACAAAAGGCCTGAAGCCCCTCTCCAACTATCAACATTTATCAAAGTTCATAGAGTTTCTGAAGGCATGTTTTTTAGGAAGTGGATGCCGCTCCTGCTTCCAAAGCTGTCATGCATGTTACTGTTGTTATGTGCCATTGAGTCACCGGCAAAGTATAGTGACCCTATGTACAGCAGCTCTGAACCCTTCCCTGTTCTGAGCTAGTCTCACTAATTCTGACACACCAACGCCCATTGCCATTACTATATCAATACATCTCATCCGGGGTCTCCCTCTCCTGCGCTATCTGTCCATCCTTGCGAGAATGATGTCCTTTTCCAAGGACCAATCTCTCTGGGCCACATGCCCAAAGTAAGTGAGGCAGAACTTCAAAATTCTAGACTCCAAGGAGATACTTGGTTTCACCCTCTCTGAGACAGACCTATTAGTTTTCTTGGCACTCCATGGTATGTTTAAGACTCTTCTCCAGCACCACAACTTGAAGACATCTATTCTTCTTCTGTCATCCTTAGTCATTGTCCAGCTCTCTAAAGCATAACAAGTAATTGAGAAGACCATGGCCTGGATTAGGTGCACCTTTGTCTCTAGACTGACATCATTGATCTTCAGCACTCTGGAGAGGTCCATGAGAGCAGGTTTTCCCAATTCATCTTTTGATTTCCTGACTGCTGGTGTTGAGTGTGGATCCAAGCAAGCTGTAATTGCTAACAACCTCGATCTCATCTCATTCTAATATGGTGCTGCCAATTGGCCCAGTGGTGAGAATCTTTGTCTTGTTGATATTGAGCTTCAATCCATATTGAAGACTACAGTCCTTGACTTTTTACAGCAAGTGCTTCAGATCTTATTCAGTTTCAGCACGCAAGGTAGTATCATCTGTATATCATAAGTTGTTAATGAGTCTTCCTCCAATCTTGATGCCACACTCCTCCTCATAAAGCCCTGTTTCCCAAATGATCTGTTCTGCATACAGACTGAAAAGATGGACACAGTATGCATCCCTGATGCACTCCTTTCCTGATTTTGAACCATGCAGTGTTTCCTTGCCCTGTTCTGTGGACGGAGTAGAGGTCCAAGTATAGGTTTCACATAAGTATGATCAAGTGTTCTGAGAGTCCCATTTTCCTCAAGGTTAGACACAATTTATTGTGATCCACACAGTCAAATGCCTTTGCATAGTCAATGAAACACAGGTAGATATTCTTCTGGTACTGTCTGCTTTCTGCCAAGATCCATCTGACATTGTCAATAATGTCCCTAGCGCCACGACCTCTTCTAAACCCAGCCTGTATTTCTGGATCCTCTGAAAATCTGCCAGAGGGCCAGCTATAATTTGTTTCCAACTCCATGGCATACTACAACAGTAATATTTCAGTGAATTTCTTACTAGTCTTTTTTAGGCATGCATGAAGGTATACATTTAAAGATACTTAAATGCATGAATTTTAAAAATATAATTTTAATCTTATTATATAGTTTGGTTTTTGAGGTTCAGCTCTTTTTCATTTTACCTTAATTTGATAAAATATCTTCAATAATTTATTATTATTTGAAAACAGGATTTTTATTTTCTGTATAATATCATTCATCAGATTGGTGAGTCAAAATATATTTAACTATTTCTTATTTCTATTCTTATAAATGTTTCAATTATTATTAGTGCTGAAATACCTACCCTTTCCCATAAATCACTGTCCTAATCTATGACATTTTCCACAGTATGTAATTAGACTTGAATCAAAAGGTCTACCTGAACTTTTAAAAGACTCTTAGTAAATACTGACATACTATTTTCTAGAAAGGCTATGTCAATTTATACACCTGTCACCAAAGCATGAGTATCTAATTTACCACAGGCTTGTTGTGACTGAGTATAAGTATTAAGCAAATTACCAATTTTACAAGGAAAATTATATCTTGTTTTAATCTCCATTTTTTTCATTATTAAGGTGGTAGACCTGTCTCTTGTTTTGTCATTTATATTTCTTTAGGGAATAATTTTTTTCATGTCATACATCCATTTTATTATTGGAAAGTCACAGAATTTTACTATTGATTTAATATCTTTACATATATATATATATATAACCAATTGCATACCTAAAGCCACAGTGGTAGGAAACAATTTACAGAAATGGGATTAGAATTTGAACAAAATAATTTTTTAAATTATTATTTTTTTTAAATTTATTGTGAAAAACTTGTATGGGGATACAAGGGGGTGAGGGTTGGCAGCAAAGGGGGAGGATTGCCAGGGATGAAATTGTAGGGCTGTGCAATTTGGTGGGTGGGGGGAGGTGGCGAAGGAAATGAGAAAGATACAGTGGGGACCAGAAGAGACAGCGTAATGGTGAGTATAGTCCAATGGTGATTATTATTTTTGTTTTTAAGCCAAGGAATTTCTTATTCACTTGTGGGTTTCTCATTTGGGAATGGGGCGCAGACTCTCTGGCTTCTTCATGTTGAACAGGGGTGCTGATGTGAAGGGGAAAGGGGGAGGTAGGGGAGCCCACTTTAACACTTTATTAATGGTCCTGAGTTGAAGCTGCATGCCTTCTTTTTCTGTTAGAAGATATTTTCCTGACATTTACTGCCCTCTGGATTGCAAAGTGTTCGCCAAGCTAAGGCCAGCAGGGATGCCTGGCTGAAAGTATATTTATATTCTACATGTTGTTGTCAACACATGTAGTAGAAATAAGCCTTTCTGATAATAGACATTGCTAGTCTATTATTTAAACAAGATACCCTGCATCTAAAGATGTAAGGCCTGCCAATGAAAATTAGAATAAGATCATCCCTCCATAAACTGGGTGAGACCATGTTGGAATTTTTGCTATTGCTATAGCCTTAGGTGAATGAAAGGGATAATGGGCTTGACTGATCTTCCCCTTCCAAGGACTTCCACTGGAGTCTTTTCAGTCTTCCAGATTCACTGCAGGTGAATATGTGGCTATGGAGCCATACTGATCCCTGGGTCTGATCAAGCCATCACATGAGCTACTTGAGCCCAAATACAGTCCTAATCTCTTCTAATATAATTCAGCATTGGCATTTATGCTTGAATGTATGAGGTGAACCATGCCTCTTAGCTTTTAAAAACATATTTTTGAGTTCAAATGCTTTTTTCCCACATATATTCTCTTACTTCCACAATCAATGAAAGATGATAACATTTCGATGATGCAGGGGACCATTATTATGCTTCCTTATCAAGAAGTAAAATGCCTCAGAGGCACTGAGGGTCTTCCTTGAGCTCAGAGTCTAGTGAGCTCTGGGGGCCTAGTGGTAAGAAGCTGCATTGTAATCCCAAAGGTATGAAGTTCGAATCCAGCAGCTGTTCTGTGGGAGAAAGATGAGCAATCTCCTCTTGTTTAACTAAATGCCTGCATGAGTCAGCTATAGATTGGTTCTGACTTTGATGGTACCCAACAATAACAAAATTACTCAGAAGCACTGAGGGTCTTCCTTGAGCTTAGAATCTAAGGTAGGCATCAGTGTCGGGCTCTCCTCCCCACCAGCCACTGCCCTTCCTGCCACGTTCCTTCTGGGCAGACAAATCCCCGAGTCTCTTCACTTCCTCCCTGTCTAAAAGAGCACATTGTTGCATATAACAAGTGGCCCTGGGACTTCACTGACTGGATAAAGTGTCAAAAGTATCACAATGTAAACAAGGCATTAAGAATCAGAACAACAGCTTTAGCATTGTATAATATAAATATTTTATAAATATGAAACACTTGTCATCAGAAAATAGAGGCTTGCTAAATCAGAGTGCATTACTGGCCTCTGTACAAATGTCTCTTTCCTCTACAAAAACTGAAACCAAGCCTCTTGATTCTAAATATAAGGGTTCCAGGGGACAGTTGATTTGACTTACAGAAGTGCACAGCAATGCAGCTTCCTTAAGAAGCAATGCAGACACAAAGGATGCAGAGTGAGAACATTTGGTAGGAAACACTAATGAGTAATGTTAAATGTCAGAAAAAATAGGTGAGAATTGTGAAGCCTGCCACCTGGTGGTCCCAATCAACACAGCAAGTGTTACCTGAACTTTGCTCAGGGTGGTTGGTATAAGGGGTTGGCTTATGGGTGAACTTCTTTAGAAGAATGAGTGGCTTATTCTGCATTACAGAAATTCTGCATCATTTGTAGAGGAAAGAAAAAAAAATGGGGCCAGAACATTGTGGATGTTCAATTAGTTTACTATTACTTTGCACTATCTGTATAATTAGTTCACAGTGGGGAAGAAATTACTTTAAGGTGGCTGAACTAATCAGAACAGCAGTAATCAGCACATTCACTTTCTTTTCTCAGTCTGGTTATATGTTGGCTTACTGGCTGGTCATGGGTAACTCGGTGAGTTAGATTGTTTACTCATCTCTTCCTCTTTAAAAAGCAGATGGAGAAAATGTTCTACGAGTATACCTGTGTCTTAGCCCTAATTCATATTCTTCAGGATCCAGCCATGGTATTCCTACACTTTTCACCACTATATATGAACCCACTTTGGTGCACTCATGCACTGAAAACTCCCAGGCCTCCCTTCTCGTTGCATTTTTACACATCATGTTCATTCTTAGAATTTCTTGTATACCCTTGCCACATACTGAATCTGCAATCATTCTTTCCTGCTTTCCTCCAACCAAGCCATCCTGCTTAGACAATGCCATCTCCAAAGCCACCTCTTCCTACCCTGTTTGAAAGGCATTCCTCCTTTCGAACACCTTCAGCATTTGCAATCTTCTACTGATGTTTGTTGTCATTGTTGAGTACTGTCGAGTCAGAACTAACCTAAAGCTGACCCTCCAGTGGGTTTTCAGAGGCAGTAAATCATATGGGAAGAGACTGTCAATCTTTCTCCTACAGAGCAGCTGGTGGATTCAACCCATGTGCCTTCATGATTGCAGCACAGCTTCTTACCACTAGGCCACCAGAGCTCCCTACTGATACTTAGCACTTTATTGGTATCTTAGTATAGCCACTGTTCTCCCTCATGAACAGTGAACCTTAAATGACCATTGTAGGAAGGGCCCATTACAAGGTTCACAAAGCCTACCTGTGTAGAATAGTACAGCATACTCTGTGAGAGCAAAGGATCTAGAGAGAGACTCACTGCCTGTGTTCAACCCTTAACTGGCTCTTTCTTAGGACAAAACCTTGTACTACTGCCTTTTAGCTTTCCCAGACACTTGCTCTGAGGGCTTAGTGGTAAGGAAATGTACTGCTAATCCAAAACCACATGGTTTGAATCCACTAGCTGCTCCACGGGAAAAGGATAGGCAATTTCCTCCTGCATGACTGACTGCCTCTGAAAACCAACTAGGAGGGTGGGCAGTGAATTGGCTCTGACTTGACAATACACTACAACAAACTTACAGGGGAATTTTTTAAAACTATTTTTACAGGACAATTTTGAGTATTACATGGTTCACCTCATAAATAAAGCATTTAGAACAGAGTCAAATAGGGACAAGAGCACCTTTTCTTTATTAGCAATTGTTCTCATGTGTCATGTGCTATGCAACCTTGGCAGTCCCCAGGGCAATGCTCTTCACACATCAGGGGCTCAAGGAATGAGGATGGTTAAAATGATGTCTCTGATGGTCCCCATCTTAAAATCCAGAAGTTTCCTAGAGATTAAGGAAAGAACATTTCTGGAGTAGAGGCTAGTAAAGTTCTAGGGCTCCTCTTGTGGGGTGGTTGTGGATTTCAACTAATGCTACACTCAGAAAGCAAGAGATCTGAATAGAATAGTCTCCTGGATCACAGACGTTATGTCTGGTAGGTAAGGAGGGGTGATGAATAAGACAATGCTGCCTCCAAAATGGAGTAAATTTTGAGTCATTAAGTCACTTAATTTAGAAAAACTGATGTTTTCTAAAAGTAGAATTGAGGTGTTATGAGTCAAAGCTGAAGGAATGTATTTTTGAGTGATTCACATTGCAATGAGGTAGTGAACTAGATAAACGAGATTTTATCATTCTTTGGGCCTAGGAAGCTATGTGACCTTAGGAAAGCTTTCCTGTGCAGGTAAAGAAAGGTATGGAAGTCAGCCCTTGCCTATCAGGTTCAATTTGGGTAATGAAAGTAGATGAGACCATAGTAAGTCACGAAACCTGAAAAATGCTCACTATGTTCATAATCCAAAGTATAAATATTATACCTGTATTTGTATGTACATGCAGCCCTATTTGATGGGTTTTTCTACCTTTTCTGAGAGCCATGAGTTTTTATGAAAGGTTTTGCAAACATCCAGCTGCATGTGAACAGCATTCAGGAAAACTGATGGAACATGGAAGCCCGGTGTTGGTACCAGTCACTCTGCACTCTGTGTTCAAGAATTGCTGGCTAAATTTGGAAGCAAGCAGCCCGATTACACAGTTCACTGAGAATATAATTAAGTCCCTTGTATCCTCTTTGTTTCATTACACTGGTTACTTCTCTGGAGTGTTTCCTGTATGAACCAGAGGCCAGATCCTCTGCTTGGATTTTTGACAGGGCACACCCTGGTTTCGAAGGGAGCCAGCTGCTCTCTTCTACAGGGTATGTAGGCAATTTCAGTGACTATTTAATCTTATGGACTAAAGCAAAGAAGGAGGGCTTAGCTTTTAGCAGGTTCCATGCAGCCAGATGAAAACAACATGTAAAAATGGGAACAGCCAATCCGGTATGGGGCTTCTGCCAATTGAAGGGGAAATCAGCTTCCAAACTATCCAGGAAGAGAGAAGTTTTGAAATCCAAATTCATATTACAATGCATCCTGAGTGAAATAATGAACATTAGTATGTTTAATAAAAATAAACTAATGCAAATATATATAATATATACACATATTTTATATGTATATAAAAGTATATACATATAAATATGTACTGAAACTGAGGAGGACCTGAAGTGCTTGCTGCAGAGGGTCAAGGACTGCAGCTTTCAATATGGATTGAAGCTCAATATCAAGAAAACAAAGGTTCTCACCATTGGGCCGATTGGTAGCATCATGATGGATGGTGAAGGGATTGAGATTGTAAATAGCTTTAGTTTTGCTTGGCTCCACATTCAACATTCTTGGCACCAGCAGCCAGGAAATTAAAAGACATATTGCATTGGGAAAGTCTATTGTCAGAGACCTTTCCAGAGTACTGAAGAACAATGACGTCAGTCTGGAGATTAAGGTCCACCTTACACAGACCATGGTCTTTGCAATCACTTGCTGTGCATCAGCGAGCTGGACAATGACTAGGGATGACTGAAGGAGAATGAATGCCTTTGAGCTGCGGTGCTGGAGAATAGTATTGAATATACCATGAACTGCTAGTAAAACAAACAGGTTTGCCGTGGAAAGGGTTAAACCAGGCTGCTCCTTGGACGTTCCAATTTTAGGAATCAAGGATTCTGAAGCTTCATCTAACATACTTTGGACATGTTGCAAGGAGGGACCAGTCCTTGGAGAAGGATGTCATGCTTGGGAGGGTGGAGGGACAATGCAGGAGAGAAGATTCTCGATGAGATGGATTGATTCAGTGACTGGGGTAATGGGGGTAGATGTGTCACCACAATGGCATATTCAAGATTCTCTGCCAAGGAGGAAAACCAAAAACTTTTCCTGGACCTTTCTTTACTATGAGCAGATCTTTGATCCACTAGTGAAATAACACCAGAACACAAACACACACAGATGTGTGTGATGAAGCTAGGAAGATTCATGAATCTATCTTTTCTTGAATATTGCCTTGGAGGAACTGAGGCCGTATTACATGAATTTTGCAGTCAAGGGATAATTAAAGGTAACAGTTCTGATCTACCTCCCATTTCTAGAACACTCCAGTTAGACAGAATTTAACAGAGATAGAAAATGAAACTAAAAAACAACAACAAAAAACCCTTCTTATTCATGTAGGTACAGAGGTATCACTTGTTTCTAATTAGTAATAATACAGCAGAATTGTAGACTGGCTTCAGTCATCTTCAGGCTTTTACTTTTAATGGTTTGTACATTGAGCAGTCAGTCAAGATACAATAAAAGTAGATTTAAAGCACTTGACGTGTCGCATGGTAACTTCTGGATAGCAAGCAGAGGATAATCTCATGGTTAAATCATTTATTTTAGTATCTATCAACCATGTGCATACATGTTGTAAGGAGAGACAGGTCTTTAGAGAGGGACATCATGCTGGGCAGAGTGGAGGGATAGTGCAGGAGGAGAAGACCCTCATGAGGTGGATTGATTCAGTGACTGGGGTAATCGGGATGGGTGTGTCAGAGGCAATGAGATTGGCACAGGATAGAGCAGGGTTTAGGGCTGTTGTACATAGGGTCGCTATGAGTCGCAAACGACTTGACGGCACGTAACAACAACAACAACAACATCAACCATGTGCTAGGATTTTGTATGGAACTTTAATAGTAATTCTAAATCTCATCTCAAGGTTGCCATATGGTCAGCTTGACTATCGGAGGTAGTCCAACATTGCTGATGACTCTAATATCCTTTCAGTGATAAGTCCCACCCCTTCAATGATAAATAGCATGTGTTTTGTGAGAAAGTTGGCTGGAGTTAAGGGAACATCTAATCTGTCAGTCATGATGTAAAAAAGGACAATACCTTTAGAAGGAGTTCTATAACTTCTGTGTGGACAAGTCCATGAATTGGTTCTCCATTGATGTGTGTGATCAGATCCCCAGCCTTCAGTCCTGCCTGAAATGCTGGACTTCCTTCTTCCACATTCTAAAGGCAAAAAGGAGAACACATATATAGAAGAAATGATGGCCCTAGTATCTACCATTTCCTTGAGATGACTGGCAAGTGATCCTGAGATCTTAATGGAAAACCAAGAAGGTATAGTCCTGTTTTTAATCTGTCATCAATCTAAAACAGGGTAGTTTTGTAAAAAAAAGAACTAAAAAAAAATGAGAATGAAAGAAGGATGGCAATAAGATTCTCTCTGACTATTTTTACCAGCTTAGAGTATAAAAGTAGACAGTTCAATATGAAAATCTGGCATAAGTAAGAAAAAAAATTAGTTTTTTTCTGGATTTCATTCCACCACATAGATAAAAAGCACCAAAAGCAAAATTCAACCAGCCCCAAATACAGTTTAACAGGAAGTACCCTTGAGATTAAATGGGCTTCATTCTCTGATTTGGCTGGAGAAGTCATGCCACAGGTCTGAGAAATTACTGGCCTTACCCAAACAATATGGTGCACAGTGTAGATGTCACTGTCTCCCACGTAGACCCGGATGGCTCGAATAGTGAAACCGTAGTTCTTCCCTGAACTGTGGATCACAATGGGCTGATGAGGACTGGCAGATGCTCCTGAAGAATCTCGGCTGGGAGAAGAATCTCGTGATGAAGAAGGGTCCGAGGACAAAGAATGGGGAGACATTGGACTTCCCAGAGGAGAAACAGCAAACATGTCTGCAACAAAAAGACCTGTGGTCAAAGCTGCCCCTGGTCTCACAGACATGCCTTCAGCAATCAACACCACGTTAGCTTTTCAGGGATGGGAGCCTGGTCACACAACACATCTATTCCAATACCCAAATCAAAAAGAACAAAAAGAAGTGATACAAAAGGGTTTACTTTATAGTTGTAACTAATCTGGGCTTCGAAACAGAAGACTGTCAAGGAAACTTTGATATTGTTTAACTAACTTTCCAATGAATTCTCTAAGGCTTATTTTTTCCCCCTTTATGTTCTAGATGCTAATTAAGAAGTACAAAGACTGGCTAGTGTCTTTTTTTCAAATACATCCTCACCCTGTATGGCCTATGTGAAAGATTCTCAGACTCCATATCTTGCCTGGACAGTTTTAACATGATGCTTTTCAAACATATGTAGCCAGGAAAGGAATTTATTAGTCAATCAGCTGCTTTTTAGGAAGCTATCAAGCTTGTATTGATTAGATGATTTTGATAAGAAAAAAACCATAACATTAAATGGTGACTTCTCAGAGAAACTCCTTATTACTATGGTAACAACTGATTCTTTTCACATATTATTTGCACTACTAATAATAGGCTTTATAAGAAAGAGGACAATGCAGGTATGGATTGTAAAGACATTTTAAGAAAAATTCAGTTCATATTCAAAACACTAATTCTACTTGGGTTTTCCTTGTCTTAGAATGAAGAATACTTTAAATTTGTAGTTCGTATCAACATTATACCTACATGAATCTAAACAGGTGTTAATTAGACATTAAAACTCTCTCTTTGTGTATGTGTGTGTGTGAGAGAGAGATTCTGAAAAAAAAAAAAAATATGAAAAGATACTGAGGCTGAAAGGGGAGTCCAGTCAGAGAAAGGCCACAAACTGCCCTGCAGTAATGAAGAAAAACTCCCAAAAGGATGGCAAGTTTCACGGTGGCCACAATAAGCCAAACGTACTCCTACCTTTGTACAATTCCTCTATGTGTTCAAAATGGAACAAAGCTAAAGCTAAATGTCTCATCGCCTGTGAACCTTTGCTCTCTGATTTCAGGGACATGTAGGTTCTTTTGCTGGCTGCCTTCAGTCTGATCAAAGTGGCAGGTGATGAGCTGCACCCTGGTGTGCAGGAAACTTCCAGCATGCAGACAGGGAGAGCAACAGTGTGGGCACTTGCATCCATGTCCCTACTCCCTCCACTGTGACAGTCTCTCTCACCTCCACAAAGCAAATAATTTCCCTGCTCTGCTGAAGTCTGGACTCTTCCACCAACCTTCAAAAGTAGACTGAATTATTTCAAACTTAATTTCCTCACTGTGTCTTTGACTTATAAACAGTTATTCAAATGGAGAAATTAAGTGTTTATTTTATGGTACTAAATTGGATGTCCCCCAGAAAACTAGATCTCCTATAGCAAACACTACCCACATATGACTATTTGTTTAGATCAAATTTCTTTCTACCAAAATAAAAGATGAATTTTTAAAGATGTAAACATTCTCTTTTATATGTGGTCCGTATCTCAAATACAAATCTTTTCAAGACAATTCAATTCCAACTTCACTTCTCTTGGTCTTATTTGAATGATAAGTTATAATACCAGGGTGGTGTATTTCATCTCTACTAATGAAATTATTACAGACTTAGAAGAGGAAACCACAGGTTTTGGAAAAATATTATCATTTAATAAAACATAATTAAATTCAGTTTTCTAGTACTAGATGGAAAATAATTTGATCACCAGTAGGAGGAGGTATAACTCAATGGACTGGGTTAGGAAAACATAATTTCAAGGCTGTCTCTCACTTGGCGTATCCCTAAAAAGGAAAAGCTTACATTCTCTGTGTCTATATACTCATTAATTAGAAGATGGTAGAAAAAAGAAAACAACCACACTTAGCTTTTTTTTATACAGATACTGAAAACAGCTCTGTAAGGTATAGAAACGACACATTATGGGGAAGAAAAATTATACTGAAGAGAGAAATTTATCACGTAACTTGAAGAGAAAAAAAAAAAAAGACTAAAGAAATAAACTTTGTAGAAAAGAGTCTTCTTGCCTATTTCCTGAGGCGTGAAAAGAGAGATGAAATAGAAGCACATGCTCTTCGGGGCATGAGGAGGTTCTGAGCGAGAGGTCTGAGGCCTAACACCAGAAGCTCTGAGAAGCTGGGCTGGGATGCCACCCATTCCTGCTTTTAAGCAATTCTGCATCTCAATCAGCATTCCAAGTTGGGGGCGCGGGGAAGAGGACCACATGCACAAATCACACAACTGCATGCAAGTCGATGTCGCTCTACCTCCTGGGATCATGAGGGACAGGGCACTGGCAGAAAGGGACTTTGTGACTTTGCCCGGGAGTTTTTTTCTTTCTGTGCTTTCTAATCGCTGCCGAGCCATGTGGGAAGCAGGTTCACTGGAGGGCTTTGAGGAGTTATCTGTACTGTCCACACACTCGCTGCGTCCATTGATCTGATCCAAGTGCTCTGAAAAACTGCCAACTGTACAAAGAAGAAGGGATAAACATGTTCAAGAAAACCAAGGACAGGAGAGGTGGGAGGGGAACACCGGTGCAAAGAAAAGGCAGAAGCTGAGAAACTCACTCCCACGTGGTTGGTCAGTTCATGGAGTGTCAGGCGAACATTACAAACACATAGATGGCTTGAGACAGGTGACATGAATGAAGGAGGAAGAATAGGAGAGGTCGCCACTCAAGATTTGCTGGAATGGTACACATCTAATAATTCTCAATCTATAATCCCCTATATAATTGAAAGGCAACGTGTCCTATCATATACAAATTGTCGCAGTTAGTTTTGAAACATTGCCCAGTTCTATCATATACAAGTTACTGCTGTGAGATTTTAAACATTGCCCAGCCCTGTACCATCTTTACAACTGATGGTATGCTCAGCTTCACTGTTAGACCCACCGTATATTCTGATTGACTTCCCACTTAGGGGACCTCATCTTTCAGCCCCATGTCTGACAATATTCTATTGTGATGTATAGAGCTCTCACTGGCTAATCATTGAAAGTCAATCATCAGACCTTCCTTCCTAGGCTGTCTTAAGCTAGGAGTTTCTTCTGAACCCTGTATACACTGGGTGACCCTGCTGGCATGTGAAATGCTAGTGGTCTGGTTTCATGAAAGCCACCACAAAACAACAGCTTAACAGATGGGTGGTGGCCACAGACAAGAACCATACATAATGACATTCTAGAATCAGTATTCCACAACCATTATGCAGAAAACTCTTTTCACCACACCTGAGAGGCCATGAAATGAGCCAAAATTACTTTATGAACCCCACAAGCACCCACTTTAAACTATGATTATTGTCATTACTCAGTGTTGGCAACAGTAGTTCTTAATACAAGGACAACAGCTAACCTTCCATGTGGGCTAATAGCTATGTCATCTTTTCCCATCTTCCACGGGCACACCGCATACAAGGCTCCGATACACAACTTACCCAGAAGTGTGTCCCTTCACTTCTCACACTAGGTGCTGCTTTCCCCTCTACGTTCCTTATAAATTCAGTGAGAAGAGACAAAGGATATCACATAATACATTATGCAGCAGCTCATTCGTGGTGCTGGTCATTAATCTAGACTTAGGTAGATGTTGCTCCTTTCTGAAATTACGGGATGTGAGAAGATTCCTTTGCTGCTAAGTCAAATTTTATTTTTTAACTCTATTAACCCTTGTACATAAACTGGAGTTATGTTTTAAGTAAAAATTTAGGGCTCTCCTCACCAAAGGACCAGTAAAGAGTATGATAACCAAGTAGGAGGAAGCAGAAATGGAGAACCAACGATGCTGGCCTGGTGGCTGAAGAGGCAAATAGTAAAGAAAGTTCCCAAGTAGAGATGTATATGGCGAGGCCCCAAAGGACTCCTGAAGCTCAGCAGCCACCCTTGTCTCCCTCCTACTTTTATTTTCATAAGCTGTCAGTTTTATTTTATTTATTTTTATTTACTGATAACACATCTTTGTCTACCCTGGGGGGAAGACGCCCAATGCTCATATTGTTTTTACTTCTATCTGATACATGATTAGCCTGCTAAGCTTTTAAGAGAGCTTTCAGTTGGCCCACTGGACAGAAAGCGATGCTACCAAGCCAAAGGTGGGTGATTTTAATCTGTGGCCCTCAGGCCTGGTTTTAATTGGTTTTGGTCAAACATTCTTCTAGGTGGTATAGCACTGGTCTATTTGCTATATAGAGGTAACTGATGTTTGCTGTGATGCTGAACACTGACACTGATGTGTCAAATGTGATAATGGTTACCCATTGTGGACAGGGCTTGGTGGAGCTCCCCAATTATAACAAGCTTGGAAGCAGGAGTGGCATCCACTTCCAAAATAGCTTGCCTCCAGAAGCTCTATGAAATTGGAGAAACGATGAAACTTATACAAGTGTTAAGGTCTTTTGTTCATAGGGTTGCTATGAGTCGTCTATGACTCAATGACACTTAACAACAACAATAAGAAGCTTTAAAAGGTGAGATTAGCCCTTGGAGAGAGGGCCATCATGCTTGGGAGGTGAAGGGACACTGCAGGAGAGGAAGACCCTTGACGAGGTGGATTAATTCAGTGACTGGAGTAATGGGGATAGATGTGTCAAAAACAATAAGATTGGCAAGGGATAGAACAGTGCTGAGGGCTGTTGTACATATAGGGTGGCTATGGGTCGCAGGCGACTCAAAGGCACATAACAACAACAGCTTTAAAAATCCTCAGCTTAATCATCACCTTAAGACATGCAATTCATGTAGAGAATTTAATACCAATACCACCATAAATGACTTCTGAAAGACCAGCCAGCATATTATAAAGGGCAGACCTTATGAACTCTGCCCAACAAAGAACTAGATTGAGTTCAACTTCACTAGATTTGTGTCATTGTGCTGGATACACCTCTACGGTCTACTTGGAAGTCCATCCCTATGTCACACGAGGCGGTACAGTCAGACAGGTCTGACCAAATCTAAGAAACACTCATGACTTGGGAACACAGATGTGGACACTGCACACTTCCTGGCCACCTAGTGAGCTGTGAGAGAAGCGACAATTCCTAGACTTCCATGTGATGTGACAGCATTCTAACCAATGACAGAAGACTAATTTATGCAAATATCAACAATCCTTTAACACATGTATGCCAAACTCTATCACATTTTATAGTGCGCTTACTATATTGCTGGAGGACAATGTAATCTTGATGGAAGAACTAGTACTTATGCACACACCTAAATCTCACCTCAAAAAACATGAACACACTTTGAGAGAAATTATACATTTAGTAATACAGGCAATTCCAATTTACGATGTATTAGATTTCTGATGAAATGAACTCAAGGACAATGGAAAATTTGGGTTACAAAGAGGCTTATAAAAAAACCCCAATAATAATGAACACTAGGAACAAAGTGAAGCTTTTTTTAGGAAGCTTTCGTGTTGTCATTGATTGGGAGTTGTACTGTTAAGCCAAAGGGGATGCCTCTCTGGCTGTTCAAATCCGTCCACTGCTCTGTGGGAGAAAGGGGGGCAATCTCCTCTTACACAATTTACAGCCTCCAGAAGACCTGCTGGAGGGTCATCTGTGAGCCAGTTCTGACTTGATGGCAATATTTTTATGACTTCAGTCAGAACCATCTTCCAACACAGTCATAAGAACTGAACTCTGTCCTAAATTGGGGACTGCTGTGCCAGGTCTCCTCCTGTTCCTTTTTAATTTAGTTTGAGAGGCATCGTTGATAAGTAAAAAAATGAAAAGGTGAATCTCTTCTACACCTAAGATTTCTAGACTTTTTCTTTCCATTGATTTAAACTGAATGTCGTTATGGGGGTGAAAAGGGAAACATGTATAAAGCAGCACTTCCCTAAATGCCAGCGCATGGATATACAATCGTCCCTTCCATCACGCCCTCACTCTTGTCTCAGCCGTCTCATTTCATAGCACTGTCTATGAATGCGCACTTCTTTCCTACCAGTGGAAGATAATGTCACCTTAATGTTCTCTAAATGTCAAGGGTTCCTTCTTCTTGATGGTGGGGCAATATAAAAATCAACAAATTTCATTTTACTACAGTCATGGTTTTCAGATTCCCTAATTACCCTTGGCTATAAGCGAATCAGCTCATCCCTCTATTCTACAGAGCCCCCAAGGTCTGCCTATGTTTGGTGTGTGTATGGGGGAGAGAGAAAGGTGATTTGAATCTATTAATCAAAATCCATGGCAGGACTCAGGCAGACCTTTTTTTTAATTATGGAAATAATCAATCAAGTGCTCAGACACTGTTCTCCCTCTGCCTCCTACATTTCTGATAATGAGTAAGCTGAAGAGACTAAGAGACAGAGACTAATTTACTAAATAACTATAAGAATACATTTTAAATGGAGGTAACTCTCTCCCATTTGAAGCAAAAGAATAACTAAGAAACAGGTAGAGGCCTTTGTAACAGGAATAGAAAACAGTAAGAGAGCTCTATTTGCTTTGAGGACCAAAATAAAAAATGGTCCCAAATCTTAAACTAATCAGTTGTATTATTTTTTCAGACAGAACCAATCCAAACACAAAAGCTCATTGCTCTCAAGTCGATTCTGACTCAGAGGGATCCTACAGGACAGATTAGAATTGCCCCACAGCACAGAAAGCATCACAGGAATGACTTTTTCAAGCTATACCTTTCTCTCAAGAGAGACAGAGCCATGAAATGTGAAACTATCCAACATGGAAGGAGAACTGAGATGAAGACATAATTAAAGATTCACACTACTTTCCTCATGATAAACTATATGCACAAGTAGGGCCCACAAACCTAAACATTTTGGTAGGCTGAAGTAAGTCTACCCTAAAAATGTATTTTCTTGAAATGAAGATATTAAAAAAAATGTTTACAGCATGAATATTCAGTCAATTAAAAATTGTTCATGAAAATCTTGGAACCATTCATGGTTATAAATATAGCATATTGAATATAGTTTAATGAAAACATTTATTGTAGCAAACTTAAGCTATCTCCCTGCTTTATTTTTAGAAACTGGCATAAATCTGTCTTCCTCTGCAAAAGGATATGCAGTACATAAAGTTTATATAAATCAAACGATATTTTAAATGCACTTAAAAGGCTTGCTCTGAGGAGAGTGAAAGTTTGGCTCCCAAGTGAAGACACCAACTCTCCAGGATCCATTAAGCTTTAAAAACTTGTGAAGATACTGCTTCTCTTGCTAGGGGGGGTCCTTCCCACAAAAAAAAAAAGACACATAAAATGTTTTTTAAAAAACCCCAACATCTTGTCAAGACTGACTTCCACTAAGCACAGGTTTCTCAGGAGCCTCTTACTCCATTTACCCACTGACTGGAAAGGCACCGTCTGTTTGTAGTAGAGTTAGTTCCATTTGCTGATAAAGTCTAAACTGAAATCATGTCAGCATTTATGACCCCACACCCAAGCCACTCAGAAATTCCAAGCCCTACATGCATGGGCAGGCATTTGTGAAATTCACAGCATAAGCCTCTTGAGTTTAGTGTGAGAGGCTATTTGCTGCAACACGGCCTCCTAACTTAAGGCAATTACTTCAAAGAAACAATTATCCATTTCCATAAGTGGCTTTATACTATGCCTTAGTGGAGATTCGGGGAGCTCTGGTGGCCTAGTGGCAAGAAGCTCCACTGCAATCTTGAAGGCACGAGGTTGGAGGCCACCAGCTGCTCTGTGGGAGAGGGAGGGGCAGTCTCCTCCTGTGCAATTATCTGCCTCTGAAAACCCACTGTAGGAGGGTGAAAACCCGATGGAGAGTCAGTTGTGGGTCAGTTCCAACTTGATGGTACACAACAATGGTGATTTGGTAAATTTATAAGAAAAGTTTTAACAATTTATTCACTCTGTCATATTCTCCTTTTAATGCTAAAATCTAGTTATTGTTAGGTGCCCTCGATTTGAGTCAAACCATGACCTGAACCCTGTCCTAACCTGTGGCAACCTCACCCTCTGGCCCATTGCTGCAATCACTGTGTGAACCCATCTGGTTGAGGGTCTTTCTCCCTTCTGTCACCCTTTCACCTTTCCAAGCATGATGTCTCTCTCCAAAGAAAAGTCTCTCCTAGCAAAGATGCCCAAAGCATGTGAGACCAATCTTTATTATCTTTGCCTCCAAGGAACACTTTGGCTGCACCTTCTCCATTTTTTACTTAAAATCTAGAGCTAGATGCAATTTTCAAGTCTTGCTTTTGCATCAATGACAGAGAACATGATTCATTAGCATGTTCTGACTGCCATCAAAAGACCCTACTGAAGACCATCCATGGTCTAAGACCATATGGTCTAGACCATCTATCTAAGGGTGGCTCTAGGTCAGATTAAAGTGCTGTTTGGCTATGCACTGAGGACACGTCTTAGACGCTGAATATTAATTTGTAAGGAGATTGTTGTCTAAGAAGTGTGGCCCAAGGACAGTTTCCTAGTATAAACTATCCACCATCAACACTTGGTCTAGCTGAGCCCTGGACTTGGAGATGCTGTGGGCGGCAGGTCTCCCCCTGTGCAAGCTTACCTGACAGGGTGGAGCTGCTGATGGTGCTGGCTGGGGTGGTGGCCTCGGGCTCCTCCTGCGCACACTCTTCGGCAGGAAGGACTGGCTTTTCTGGCTCCTCATGGGAGTCTCTGGGGCTGGGAGCAGCTTCATCTTGTTCTCCCTCGGCTGAAATGGCCAGTTTGGGAAGCAAGCCAGAACTCAGTTTATGCCTGTTGCTCTCCGTATCAGAAGAGTTGGATGTAGATAACTGTTGCCTTCATTAAAAAAAAACAACAAAAAACAAAGTCATGTATACACACTAGGAAATCATGTTAAAACACAGATCTTAGGTGAAACTAGATATACACAGGACTTGGAAAAGTCTAACCAAGGTATCTTCAAAGCTGTTATTCTCAGTATGGCCCTCGAACCTGTGGCATCAGCATCACCTCTGTATCTGCTAGAGACACAGGTTCCCAGCCTCTGCCCCAGGGCTACCAGATCAGAACTTCTGGGGTGGGCCCAGGATTCATGATTCAACAAGTTTTCCAGGTGGTTCTGACGCCAGGTGGTCTGAGAGAGTGCCACTGCTCTAATGGCTTGCTATGCAGATTACTTTTTCAAGGCATTTCACATACATTTCAGAATACTCGGAACTCCAGCTTAATGTTTCTGTGGATGGCAAAGCTGTGCCTTTGGTTTTATCCCCAGGATCTTCCTTCTCTTCTCCTGAATTCTGAGTGATCCGATCTATACTGCTGAAAACCTGCAAAGCCAAGAATCAGTGTGCATTAATAAATTCTTGAAACATTTGTCAGAAGAAAAAAAAAATCTTTGGAAAACCACCTAAAAGTATAACTAAAATCTGAATTGGGACCGTGCACACAGAAAGCACTTTTCCAATGCTGCTTTACTGAATCCCAAGATTACAGGTCAATGGATAATTCTTTGTTGTTGTTTTTAGTGGGAACTATGAATTCCTCAGTTATTCTGACCATACTGCCATGTGGACTTTGCACTTGCAAATAAAATCTATAGATGTATTGGAATTTCTAGTCCTGAGAATCAATGCACATCTTACTTTTTAACCATAAAGTCAATCAAGAAAAGAAAATCACAGGGAAAAAAAGATATTTACTGGCCACCAGCCAGGGCTGAGAAGGACAAAAAAAGAACTGGAATTGACTGCAAAGAAAAGAAGAAGAAATCACTTGTTTGAAGAGGGAAAGAGGGAAAATATAGTACAGTTATGGTCAGAAAAAGGCAGATGCACTGCCTGGATTATAAACCACATACACAGAAAGCTTTGTATGCTAAGATCTCTGAAGGGGGTCACAGAGTAGGCAAACTGGAGGCCCCAGTGGACCTCTGGACTCCGACTGTTACAGAGGAAAGATGGGAAGTAAACAAGGGTTTGTGAAATACAGAAAGCACTCCCTACTGCCCTATTCAATCATGTGCGGTTCTCAGGGAAATGGCCTTTCAGCCAAAACAACATTGACATGCATTGGATTTCAGTGAGGCAGCTTCATCTTGTTCTCTTCATATTGCAGTGTCTCTACAGGACAGAGTAGAACTACCAAATAGGCTTTCTAAGACTGTAAATCCTAGTGCTTAACCACGGGGCTGCTGTCCTTGGGAATGGTCTTTGTTGTTATATTCTGTTGAGTTGGAACTGCCTCACAGCTCATCGTTCATGAAAAGAGACTGTTCCTTCCCTCTTTCTCACGCAGAGCAGCTGGTAGATTCTAACTGTGTGTCTCTGGGTTGGCAACACAAGTTCTTACCACTAGGCCAGCAGAATTCCCTAGCGGATTGCCTTTAAACCTCCCATAATCTGCCTGGTTTTCCACTTCTAGTTGAGAGATGGGCATTCTGAACCCACTCAGAAGTGCTTCTGAAGATAATCCTGGCAACTGTGTGGAGCAGTTTCACTCTGTACATGCTGGGGGGTGTGAGTCAGAATGACAACTGACAACAATACCACAGTCCACCAGAACTACAGACTGTGGCTCGAAGCCCAGATCCTGAGAAAGGAAGGCGAAGAATAGAGTCAGAAGTAAAACAAACTGCCTCCAAAGACAAAATGAGTCAGCTTCTGATGTGTCAGGGACAGGTGCTGGTCTAGCTCTCACACCCAGTGTCCTCGAAGCGTCTGTCTTGGCTCAGGATAGACTTTCTATCATCCTCCCTCAGGGATACCCCTACTTCCCTGTCATCCTATAAACAGAACGTTAGTGCTGTCCAATTCTGGACAGTCAACCCTAGGTTGCTGCTTTGAAAAAGCTTCAGTAAGAGTTACTAAATGATAGGGGTGGGGAGAAGCTACACAGTACTTATGCAAAATGCCATGGCAACAGAAAATCTATAGATACTTAAAATAGTGAGCGAAGGGTGGTAGAATGTCCCCTAGGCTTATGCCAGGGTCCTATGGCCCTGCCCTATCTCTAAACTATCAGGTTGGTTGATTTGCTTGCTTTTAATATTAGTGTTATTGGGGAGGGAGGGAGATCATTCTCAAGCAACCTTTGTATCGTCCTCTACGGTTTGCAAAACTCGAGCTTAGCCTCCGACTGGCACTTTAATAATTTAAATATAATTTCTATAGTCAAGTATCCCTCAAACACATTAACTTATATCAAGAACTAAGCCTCTTCTTAATGTTACTTTCTGTGTAAGACCATGTGAAGGGTCTGGTTCTCCACATTCTTGATTAAAAGATGGAGGAATTGATGGGCTGCTTGCTTGTACATCCCAGCACTGAGTCAGAAGGAGGGGTGTAGAGACATGGCCATTCTTTAAATAGCTAGTATATATTCCAAGGACACAGCCATGGAGGCAAGTGTGTATCTTCAAAGAAGAAAGATGCTCCTTTGTGGAGAGTGAAATAAAGACATAACTATCCACTGAGGTTTGAGGATTAAGACTGCATTATAAAGATTATCAGGTCACTTTCTTAAAACAGAGACCTCTGGTGGCCTAGTGGATAAGGGGCAGACAGTTTGAACTTATCAGCTGCTTCAAAGGAGGAAGATAGGTAATCTCCTACTGTGTGATTTACAGCCTCTGAAAACCTGCGATGAGCTGGTTCCTACAACAATGAGGTGTTCTGGATTTTTTTCTTCCTTAAAACAAAAAGGAATTTTAAGTACAGGAGACTCTTACTTCCAAAAAGTGTAGGTTGTTTTTAGGATTTCATCCATTGTTTAGTGGTACCAACCAACTGGCCTGGGGGAGATTCTCCCAGAGATACTATATCATTATGCCCAATTTCACTTACCTTGGAAAACCTATGTGAGCATGAGGAAAACTGTCTGATTTCCACAGTAAAGTCTTCATCATTTGTATCATCCTCTTCCTCAGTTTCCATATGGTGGTACTTCTCTGATCGAGCTGCAGGGAAATGTTCGGGAATTACTCAGCTTTTCATGGAGATCTTTTAAGTATGTGTTTCTTTCTTAAATCAATATTCAGTGTAAGAACACACAGGCTTGTAGAGCTCATAGGTTCTCCATTGATCAGACATTTATATCAAAAGTACAGATGATGTTCTACGAGGCAACCACTGAAGAATGACATCATATAACACACTCACTATCAAAATAGCTCGTGTCATCTTCGGATTCCAGCTGTGGAATGAATTCTGCCTTCTGTCTCAGCAAACTGTTCCAGTCTAAGGATCGGAAGAACCTATGCTGCTTGACTTCATAGGCGCCACCTGGTGGGGGGTAACAAGGGAAGAGTATCAACTATCGTCCAGATACAGATGAACATTGGTACTTAAAACACTAGAGTTCTCAGCACAGAAAGAGAAAAAAACAGAGAAATCTTACTTTTTCTTTTACAACCATAATGCCCAGATTTCCCCCCTCTATAATGAACCATGAGGAGAGCTTATTTTGCTAACAGAAGGTGCTGTGGTTCAATATTTCTTTGTTCATTTTCCCACGATGTTCATTTCTCAGAGGTTAATGATGTGGTCACTTAAAACCATTTTTTGCTTAACCTGCAAATATGGATGCACGTTGGCCTAAAGCAGACTTGCTCATTATAAACCCTATGAAATTCTAACAAGACACACAATGTTCACAGTACTATTCCCTCTGGAGGTAAGGCTGGTAATGATGAATTCTTCCTAAATACCATATAATGGATACCATTCAACTTTATTGGCTTGCTCGTTAGCATGGGGATGAATTAGATTCTGTAAGTTACAGATCCTTAAATAAGAAACAAACTCATTTGACAGATTTATAATGCAATTTATAAAAAATCAATCACAATTCCCAACTTTTGCGTTTCTTTTTGCAAAATCAGCATGACAGAAAAATTCAATGAAACAATTATTACCTATGAGCCAGAGCAGGTTTGATGGCACCTAACCCAGCAAACCTGGTGGACTATGGTAGAAAGAAAGGAGTAATTTGTTCCCCAAAAGGTCACAACTTTGAAAACTCTACAATGGTTTGCCTCCTCACTCAGGTGCACAGAGTCATCAGGAGTCATTCAATAGGGGACATCTCATTACCAGCAAGAAAGAAGAAAAGAATGCAGTGGGCATCCTTTGGGATCAGAGATCCCTTTGTGAGATGGAGATAGATAGAGATGGAGACCTCTCAGTAGCAACAGCAGAGAATCGGAGATGGATGTGAAAAAGGTGAGCTGGAATAGCTAGTCCACAGAGTCAGAGCCAGGGACCCTCAACCATTCTTGCTGGGGGACCAGAGGGAGCAGGGAGATAGGAGATGCCATGATTGGTGGGGAGGCAGAAACATTATTATGGGGGGGGGGGAAATGGAAAGTTAAAGAAAGGAAGACCCTTAACAAGATGGATTGAAAACAATGATTGCAACAGTGGGCTCAAGCTCGACGGGGGAAGGTTCAGAGCTGCTGCTTATAGGGTTGCTGTGAGTTGTGTTGACTCCACAGCACGTAACAACAAGAGAGCTCTGTAACACTGACCTAAGGCCTAGAGGCTGATGGGCCATGGGCCTGTGAGCAGCTGCCCTGACTGAAGAATTGTATCCTGTTTCCAACCTGTTAAATTTCTTAATAAACCTCATAATCACAAAGAGAAAAAAAAAGGGAGAATTTGATACCAGCTGGTTTGGGATTGTTGGGTTTTTTCCCCCTTGGTTATGATTTTAAAGAGTGCTTTTGGGGGAAGCTCTGGTGGCCTAGTGGCAAGAAGCTGCTCTGCAATCGCAGAGGTATGTGGTTCAAATCCACCAGATGCTCTGCCGGAGAAGGAGGTACAATCCCCTCCTGTACCAGTCAGATCCGATTTGACGGTACACACACACACACACACACACACACACACACACACACACACACACAATAATAAAATAAAATTTAAAAAAAAGAGTGCTTTTTGAAGGATGAGCCAAAATACAAATATTAACACTACATATCACATACAAAGAAGAAGGTACACAGATACATATGAAACTAAATCCCAAGTGGAACCAGGAGGGACCCTCCCTGCCCCCACCACACATACTGTTGATGAGGGAGATGATAAGGAATCTATCCTGCAAAAACACCAGGAAGGCATTTCTCACAAGAGCCATTCCAGGGTCTAATCAGCTTCACTGCTAGGAGAGGCTCCTCTAGGTGTAATGTAAATGCCTCTTTATTGCGGTTGTCACCATGCCGTCCTCTGTGGGGTACAAAGGAAACAGGATGACAATTGCGAGCAGAATTGAAAATAGGCTGTGGATCTCAGCTGGGGCTGGGGGAAGCTGGTTTTGGAGAAACGGAAAGGCTCTTTGCCTTCTACGCCCCAGTAACAAACCTTTGGTGACTCTAGCCAGGGACTTTGAAAACAATGGAGTGGAGGAAAAGGGCAAAGTGAGGAACTCATCTCATCCTTTCCCTGCTAGGATCCTATCAGGGCAATTTTCTGTGTTCACATCATAATACTGAAGTCTGATGTGAATACTATCACCAGGCTGGAATGTGAATACAAATTTTGCAACAAGTATTGCACTAAATGCTAATTCCTCCAGTGCCATGGCTGTTGATAGGTACCATGCAGTCAGCTCTGACTCACATGTACAATGGAAGGAAACACCGCCACAGTGTTCATGTCCTGAGCCATTCTCGGAACTGCTGCCATATTTGAGCCCACTGTGTCAATCACCGTTTAAAGGGTCTTCCTCTTTTTGTCTTGGCCTCTACCTCAGCAAGCATGATGCCCTTTTACAGGTGTTTGTCCCTCCTAAAATATGTCAAACATACATGAGACAAAGGCTTGCCATTATTGCTTCCAAACAGCATTCTGACTATATTTCTTCTGCAACAGATGTATCCATTCTTTTGTCAGGCAGTTAACACCACATTTAATATTCCTTACTAAAACCATAATGCCAGTGTGTCAATTCTTCAGTCTTCCTTAGTCACCATGCAGCTTTCACGTGTATATGAAACAAAACATGGCTTGGGTCCAGTATATCTTAGTCTTCAAAGTGACATCCTTGCACATTAACACTTTAAAGAGGTCCTTAACAGCAGATTCCCCAGTACAATATATTGAGTGATTTCATGATTGCAGATTCCATGGGTGCTGATTATAAATCCAAGGTAAACGAAATCCTTGACAACTTTTCTCCATTAATCATGATGCTGTTTCTTGTTCAGTTGTGAGATTTTTTTTGTTTTCTTTTTGACTGCCTCTGAAAACCTTCTGGAGGGTCAGCTGTGAATCTGTTCCAACTTGGCTGCACACAACATATTAAGGTCTAATCCACCCTGAAGGCTGTATGCTTTGATCTTCCTTAGTTGTTACCTTTTTATTTTCAGTAAGCAAAGTGAGGAGTCTTCAAAAAATCTTAATGCCATGTTTTTCTGTGTAAGTATAGTTTCTCAGACTATGTACTCATCATAAAGCTGAAATTAGAGTGATGGGAGGAAACAACTTTGATGCACACCTTTTTTAATATAAACTCCACAATAACCTTTATTCTGTTTTAAGAACTACCTTTTGATACATGTATAGGTTCCACAGGAGCACAATCAAGTGTTCTGGAATTTTCAACCTTTGCAATGTTGTTGTTATTTGTTGTGATCCACATAGTCAAATGCCTTTGCACCATAAATAAATCACAAGTAAATATCTTTCTAGTACTCTCTGTTTTCAATCATGATCAACTTCATATCAAGAATAACATCACTCCTTCTATGTACTCTTCGGAATCTGGCTTAAATCTCTGGAAGTTCTTCAGCAAATCTTTACATTACATTAATGATAAAATAAGGTAAAGACTGAATTTTTTTTAAAATCACCTTTCTTTGCAATGAATACAATTATGGACCTCTTGCATTCATTTGCCAGGCACTTGTACTCCAAATTTCTTGGTACAGATGAATGAGCACTTTCAGCATTGCATTTGTTTTTGAAACATGTCAACTTGTATTCCGTCAATTTCAGGAGCCTTGTTTTCACTAATGCCTTCTGTGCAGCTTGGATTTCTTTCTTAAAAACCATCAGACCTTAATCATATATTACTTCCTTAAAGAGATGAATATTAACCATTTTTGGTACCGTTACTGTGTGTCCCTTTCCACATTCCCTTGATGCTTCCTGCACTGTTGGATATTTTGCATTAGACTCCTTTAATATTTCAGCTCAAAGCTTGAGGGGTTTTCCTTCAGTTCTTTTAGCTTAAGAAATGCTACATATATTCTCCTCTTTTGATTTTCTAACCCCATGACTTTGCGTACTTTTTAAATACTTTGTCTTCTCAAGAAGCTCTTTGAAATATTCTGTGTCAGCTCTTAATTTGATTTGGCTTTCAAGAGCAAGTTTCGGAGGTTTTGGAAACTATTTTGGTCTTGTCTTTACTATCTTTTTAATCATGTTTGGCTTTACACATGATGTCCTGGATTTCCTGGATTTTTATCTGTTCTCCTATCATCAGTATTCAGTGCTTCAATTCTATTCTTGAGCTGATCTCTAAATTCAGGTGGGGGGTACTTTGACTCTCTTGAGCTTGTTTTCATTTTCTTCAGCTTCAACTTGAAACTGTAATTGAGGAATTGATGATCTGTTTCTTACTTGGCTCCTGACTTCATTGCTCTGAAATAGAGCATCTTCATCTACTCTTTCCACAGATGTAGTTAATTTGATTCCTGCATATTCCTTCTAGGGAGCTCTGGTGGCCTGGGGGTTAGGAGCTGCACTGCCACCCTGAAGACATGTGGATCAATTAGGATCTATGTGCATGTTGTCAGGTGCCACTGAGTTGAGTAGGGCTCATAGAGACCCTATGAACAGACCAGAGTAGGATTCATATTGACCCTATGAACAGACATGAGGGGTTCATTTGGTGGTATTGCGTCAGGCAATGATCTGCAGCTCTTCATAAGGTTTTCTTTTTTAAGAAATGATATCAGCAGGCCTTTTTTCCTAGTCTTAGTCTGGAAGCTGCACTGAAACCTGGCCATTGTGGGTGACCCTGTGGAAGTTTGAAATATCAGCGATACAGCTTTGCGTGTCATAGCTCATGCAAGCGACAAGACAACCAAACTGATAAATGAGTATGGTACCACAGCACCTCATGCAAGATGAGGAAAGAACTTTTCGGTTGGAACCTTACTGTGCTATCCATTTTGGATTCACAACCGCTAATACTCAGGACCTGAACATATCACTTAATTCCTATTGTGTTCACAGTACCTACATATACATGGTCTAGCTCCAGTCTGTCAAAGTCTCCAATGGCATTGTCTTCCAGAGCACTTTTCCTTGGAAATGCTGATCATGAAGCTGAAAGGACATGACTGTCTCGCTAGCTCCCTCACTGGGACTTACAGCACTGAAATCAAGAGTCAGGCCTTCACTAGTGGCCCACACATAATGTGTCTGGACTCAGTCTAGCGAGGGCCCCACTGTACCACCATGACTGACACCACAGCTGCTGCTCATGGGGTCACTCAAAGACATAGCTCTGACGCTCTAGGGTTGCTCAACTTTACCCAGAAAAGCTCAGTTTAGCCCTGAGCCGAGGGCCAAGGGCTCAAATGACATTCCAAGCCATATCCAGTGTCAGGTTTTTCACAGCCCTCACTGCTACCCTTTGGAATCCAAACTGATGACAGTCTTCACTTCATCTCTGTGGGGAGTGACAAATGTGTCCTCCTCAAAGAGTCATGGCCCACTGCTGATTCAATTCACGCTTCTTATCCTTTGGGCTTTGCACTGCACCGAGAAGAGGTTGGACATCTCTGGGTGCCATTTTACATGCACTTTTAGAGACAGATGTGGAATGGGAAGACTCAAAAGAAGAAACAAAAAAAATTTCCTCTGGACTAAAATAATTTAAAATATAAATGACACTGAATCACATAACATTTTCAGAGAAAGAATCGTATAAATGAAAACTCTCATTATAAAATGCACAGTGAAAGAGGTGGGGGAAATTGAGATTCTACTACGTACTGTTATTATTGTTGTATAGCGTGGAGTCGGAACCGACCCATAGCTGCCCCTCCAGTGGGTTTTCAGAGGCAGTTAATCACATGGGAGGAGACTGTCCATCCTTCTCCCGTGGAGCAGCTGGTAAGATTAGAACCGTGCACCTCTGGGATTGCAGAGCAGCTTCTTCCTTCATAGATGTTTTTGCATTTAATCCTCATAAGAGCCCCGTGTGATGTGCACAACACACATTCATAGAATAGGTGTCATAGATTAAGTTACATTAACCCAACGACGGCACATAACAACAACAACAACAACAACCCAAAAAGTATGGTAAAGTTACCCAACCCTTGCACCTGGGATTTGAATAGTGTTTGGAGAAACAGGGTCTTCCTTTGAAGCTATTGCCAGTTAAGTCATAGGAGAGTAAAGTGAGCCTATGCCCCATTCATTCCTAAGAAGTGTCTTCTAAAAGGGGAGCACAGATACAGAAAGCCATATGGGGGTGAGGCCATACACAGATGTAGCTCTAAGGCGAGCAGTCACAGAAAGAGCGTGGTCTTGCTAATGCTCTGAATCCAGATTTCAGTCCCTCTAAAACTAAAAACCAAGAAAATAAATTTCTGTTCTTTAAAGCCACCCACTTTGTGTTATTTTGTCATGGTAGTCCTGGGAAAAACCGAGACTGTAAGAAACTGAGACTTGGGGAATGAGAAGACTACTCCAGGCCTCCCAGCTGGTACATGGGTGGCAGCCACATCTGAGCAGCTCGCAAGTCCAATGAGCCAGACTGCCACTCAATACTCTCAAAGTTCAAAAGCATAGTTCAAGGACAAGAACACATATTGCAAGTTATGCTTTGGCACCAACGTTCTCCCCTGAGTTTTTCTCTCCTTTCATGGAAGTTTCTTAAACAACCATTATGTTCTTCACACCCTTTCTCTCAGCTTCTCTAGTCTCTCAGGCAAATGTGCATTCGCACATTTTCACGGTGCATTATTCTGTTCTCTAAATATGCATTAAGTACAAAATGCTGTCACTGAAGGCAGCATAGCAGGGCTTCAGGATTCTTAGCTGCGTTCTAAAGGCTCTACGTGGACCTGTCACATTGGGCCTGACTGGCAATCATTTCTTAAAAATGCTGAGAGAATAAGTAGGGTCTTTAAAATGCCTTTTTTGGGGCTTCTCCTAAGGGATTAGCTCCTCAAACTGTCAATCTCTGAAAATACCAAAAAGGAGAAAATGTGCAGAGGAATGACTTGCAGCATATGATATGTATGGTTGCATGGATATGCACCATACATATCAACCGTCAGAGTCTTGTCTTACTAAATCAAGCCCAGTCCAGAATCCAAGCATCTGAAGGAGGATACCATACACAGAATATTAACAGGAAAAATTCTCCCAAAAGACATTTGAACAATGTAGGGAAGGGTATCTTTGAGTCTCTAAAGAAGGAGCTCCAGTGGCATAGGGAGTTATGGGTTAGGCTGATAACCGAAAGGTCGGTTATTGGTTTGAATCCACCAGTTGCTTTATGGGAGAAAGGTGGTGAAGAAGTCTGCTGTGGTTATAGTTTCCAGCCCTGGAAGCCTGATGCAGGGCTGCCATGAGTTGTTGGTGGATTTAGGTTTGAAGGAGTAGGTGCATTCCAATATATTTCTAGTCACATCATTCGATAATGCTGTGGTGTCATTTTCTGGGATAGTTTAATAAATGTATATTTGTATTATTTCAGGACAAGTGAGTAAAAATCACACCTCAAAATTCAGCTCATATACAGTCCTGACACAAAATTATTTGACAGCTACATGTATTTTTTGAACTATAAAGCAAATCTGACCGCAGGCCACAGAGGGTGAGGAATAACAAGTTTGCTAGTCATTTTAGACAAGAGGAAAATCAAATAGGGTGGGAAGAAACATAAAGAGCTCTGCAGAAAGAGTTCAATCTGCTCAAAGGTAGAGGGCCACCGTTGTTTGTATATTCCATGTGTTTAAAAGAGAAAGCACAGATTAAATATGCAGCAAATTAAAAACACAAGCAGCAGCTGCAGTGCCAGGCCTTGGTCTAAGTACCTTACATGGATGAATTAACTTGATCCTCACAACAGCCCTGTGAGGAAGGACTAAAAGCTCCCTTGTGCAGTTAGAAAAAGCAGATATAGAAAGGGAAATACCCTAAACCTTAATAGTAGAGGTGAGATCTAAAATCAGGCAAATAGAGTCCCGAGTTAGTGCTCTTAATTTCAATATTATCATGACTTTCAGAGCTCAAGACTCACTCACATCCACAGAAAAGAGCAGAAAAGGTCAACTCAATGAAGTTTTCTCAAGGGAACATTGATCTTATGCTCATTAGATGCTTATGGGAGCACCTAATCTTGGAAAGCATATATCATTTTTTTATTACAGACTCCCATGAAGCTGAAGAAGAACTGGAAAAATTCTATAAAAGGCCAGGTAGTAATCATTTTAGTTTTATAAGCCACACAGTCTGTTATGCTACTCTACTTAGCCACTGCAGCATAAAAGCATCTATAAGCTATATATAAATGAGTGGCTTTGTTGTGTTTCAATAAAACTTTATTTATAAAAATAGGCACTGAGCTAGATTCAGCCTACTGCAAGAGGGATGCTGACTCCTGCTCTAAAGCATCACCATAAAATTGTCATCATAAAGTCAGTACCCCATATGTAAGCAAAATCATCACCCTTCCACAGGATATCTGTGAGCAAATAAGATCATCAGATAAATATTTAGAATTGTTGTTAATGTCCTTTGTTTTCCATGGGAAAAAAATGTTTTCTGACATTTCTATTAAACTGGGAAATAGCTCAAAGTAAACAACTATTGTTGTTGCTGCTGTGCACTGTTGAGTCAGAACCAACCCATAGCTAACTCTCCAATGGGTTTTCAGAGACAGTTAATTGCATGGAAAGAGACTGCCTATCTTTCTCTGGCAGAGCAGCTGGTGTATTCAAACGATATGTCTTTGAGATTGCAACGCAGCTTCTTACCACTAGGCCAGCAGAGCTCCCACTGTTGTTGTTATGTGCTATCAGGTTGCCTGTGACTCACAATGACCCCTATGTGCAACAGCTCTGAAGCCTGCCCTGCCCTGAGCCAGTCTCACTGACTCCCATTAAGGAATCAAAAACATTGATATAAACTGTAAATACCACAGATACGATCTGGAGGGTTTCAATGACCACATATCTCAGAGGCAGATTGCCAGAACTTTCTTCCAAAGTAATACTGGTTGGATTTGAACTTCCCAACTTTAGATAACAGCTGAGCATATAAGTGTTTGCACCAACTTGCTAGAGTATATGGGTGTGTGTACATACATACACACACACATATATATGCATACATACATATACATATGTGTTTATACTTAAGTCTCATTGAGATAAATTTATATCATGGGCAGACTATGCCTCTACAGAGAAGTACTCTAGCTTTCCACTCAGTATATTAAAAACTGGTGGTGGCTGGGGGGAGAAGGGAAGAAAAGATACAAAAAACCTGGTAACATAATTACCAGGAAGAAAAGTCAGCAAGAAAGAAATCTACTATCTCCTTCCTTTTGAAAGGCATTGGTTTCTAATTAATTTTCTTAGACTAAAACACTAGTCAACCTAGTAAAACAGCAGAGTTGAATCCTAGGTACTCATTTCTAGTAACTAGTTAGAATAGTAATAATCTATGTCATAGCCTCTGAGTAGTAACTCGTGGAGTTAAAACCTTATGGAACTATGTACAGATAAATATTTAAAGACCATTCATCTTTAGTCATTATTTCAAATCATTTAAGATGTATGCTTTTCAGGATAGAAGATGAATAAATGCTCTTGAGGCTTTATTCCAGAGGAATTTTACTTATTGAGATAAATTAAGAATAACTTCTCCTTTCAGAACCGGGGTGGAGGGTAGGGGTAGAGGAAAAAAAAAAAAAAGAACAACAAACTCTTGATATAGATACTCCTCTACAGGAAAAAAAAAATAAATGATGTAATGTGTTACAGTCATGTTCTACATCAGCTAACAGATGTTTCTTGTGCAAAAACAAGACGCAAACAAAAGCATCAGCACGCTTCACATAGATGCTATTTCTTGCATATTAGCAAAATTAAAACACTGTGCTCTAACCTGTCCCCAGCCTCTCCAGGGGATTCTGCCTGAGAAGCACAGTAATCAGATCCTGGGCGGTGGGTGGTGGAGCCTCATCTTTTTCAGGCCAGTTGATCTCATCTAGAAAGAAGAAAAGTGGTTTTACAACCTTAATGATGCAAAGGTGGTCTATGACAAACAGCATCGTCATCACCTGGGAGCTTATTAGAATGCACAATTTCGGAGCCCACCCACACCCACTGAACCAGAATGAAAATGTTAACAAGCTATCCAACTGGTTCCTATGATGCAACCCAGTTTGAGAGGCATGGTTTCAAATGACACAGGTAGGAAAGCTTTCAAAAAGGCAAGGAGAGAACTTTCAGCAGTTAGTATTTCAATTTCACTTGCTCTTTAATTTTTAAAAGCTGAGTCCCACCACTTTCCCCTTCTTCTGGTTATGAAGAGAACTTAATGCAACTAAGACTCTAAACACTGTGTTTCTGGTGATCCATTATCCAGGAATCTGAGAGTCCAAGACTATCTCTTACAATGCACAACTGAACATCTGGCCACAGTTAAAGAAATACTTTACATGAAGAAGCAAAAGAAAAAAATTAATAATTTTATAAAACAAATATTTCCAGAAACAAAGGAAAGGTCAGAATGTTAATCTGAATAAGAAAAGGATTCAAAGTCATCATCTTAATGGACGTATTTAAAATCTGTCATAAATATTAGACTATGTTCCACCACATTCTAAAGGAGTTTGCCTCAAGATAGGTGTGCATGCTTCTGTGTATGGAAATGCAATAAAAACATGAGTTATTTCTGTATGTGCCTGCCTCTAGCTTCCTCTGCTGCAGTTTAAATCTGATTTGGAAAATAAAACATGAATATGCATCAGAGCCGTAAGGCATCAAGAACAAAGCCAGCATTTGCTGCTTGTGTTAATTAAACAGTTGATTCCCTTTGCCATTCAGGCCGTAGTATATCAGAAACCAGCCTAGTTATAAATCCATAAACAGCTCTGATATTGTGTAAAGGGTTATATACTGCAGGCAACTCGCAAATCTGCTTCATTAAAGTTTACAAATATGCCCTGGCTTGTAAAGCCAGGGATAGAGAATGACATGATTGGTGCTTTCTCAAAAGCAAAAGTAACATATATTTCACCTCCCTCCTTTTTATTTATTTACTGCTGGACTTTACAAAAACAGTCAAGAAGTAGCTGATGAAGATGTCACTAAGGACTGACAACCTTTCAGGAATAGAGTCCTTTTCATCTATGCTTCTGGGAAATTTATAAAAACAGCACGTAGGACAGTGATTGAGTCTATTTAATTTTCATTTAGTTTTGCCACAAGCTGCACAACAATGGTTAGGGTCAGCTTGCAGGTTAAGATCTAAAGGTTATTGAATTCTAAATGAAAGATGAACAGCTGTTACAGAAATAACATTACACCATAACAACTACCAATGAAATCATTAACAATCTGTGGATTAAATTTGCTTCCTTCCCATCCTCATTATTTATTATTTGGCAGACATTTGTTTTACAGTTTATTGCATTTTTAAAAATTTCTTCATCGTGCTATTAGCCATTTCCCCCATTTATGTAAATGTTACACACATTAACCTTTTCTTCCCTGGTGTAACTTCTCTATCATGGAAAGGAAGACAAGATGGCATATTGGAATAATTTGTAAATCCCACATCAATTTCTTCTCCAGAAAAAAACACTCCATAAAATTGGTTGTGTTGCTAGTACATTTCCAAATCTTTCGCTAGCAAACTTTCATCCGATCCATTTTCACCACAAATGACCCTCTTGAGATTGTTGAAGTCAGCTGTGTGCTATGAGCACGTTCTTTTAATGTGCGGACTCAACTGCTTCATAAAGGTTAACGTTTTCATAGTCCAAACAGGGACAGTCTACAAATTTACGATAAATAGCCGCTTATCAACAGGTAACTCCCGATGATATTTACCACTGATGACTTGTCCAAATAGCTCCTCTGGAGTGTCCCCAAAGAAAGGCACGCATCCAACTAGAAATTCATACAGGATAATCCCCATGGCCCACCAGTCCACTGGCTTCCCGTAGCCCTGCCTTAGAATCACCTCCGGTGCAATGTACTCAGGTGTGCCACAGACCTAAAAGATGATTGAAATATTAGAATAATTGGAATATTAGGCAGAAATTAGAATAAGCAAGAGAGCTAAATACCAATTATTCTGCCCAGAGTGCACCTGCTCAACCACATGGAACCATAAGAATAAAGAATTTAGAAATAGTAACTCTAAGCAGCTATCTCTAATACCAAAGGCCATGAGTTACTTAAATATCAAAGACAGGCATTTTTAAACTTGGCTCTAATGTTGACTTATGTGTAATGTTTAATATCAAATGAAGCCTTTGACCCTGCTTAGCAGTTTCACCCATCTTAATGTATTAAAAATTTACTTGAACTTTAAATCTAAAATAAGAATGCATTCTTTTTTTCTTATTTGTCACTATCAGTGATGTTTTAGTATTTATATGCCCCAACTATTTTCACACCCAGCTATTTCATAAAACCATGACAGTTGAGATGGGTTTACCTTAAGTAACTTTACAATGAACAGATTGTGGGCACATGGTAATGAGGCATGCTTAAAGGGAAATGGGCCATAGCTGGGATTTTAGCACCCGTGATTGTACAATGCATCACGAGTTTCATGAGTACTCTACTGAGACTACTGAATTCCTTACAAAAACAGATTTCCATTTGTCTCTCTCACACTCTCACTTGTGTGCAATTAGATCGTTTGTCTTGCTAATAGACCATAATGTTGGGGGAGGGATGTAGACAGAGTGGGCAGTTCAAAGAGGCCCAGGGAGAAAAATGGGAGCAATTTGTACTTTATTAAAGGTAAGGTGTATATAGACATCTGAACCATCAGAACTAATGTGGAGACGCTCTAGACAAGTTGATTCAGGAAGCATCCAGGCTTACCTGCTTATCCAGGAATTCCCGGGCATCTTTCTCAATATGGCCTTCATACAGATTAGTTGTCATGCTCATCAGTCCCACCTTGGATAATCCAAAATCTGTCAGCTTTATATGCCCCATGGAGGTTACCAACAAACTATGAATCAGAACAACACACACGACAATAGTCACACTGCAGGCGCTGGATGTTTCACAAGTATCCCACCCACCCTCTCAGAGTCAGTTTATAAGAATAATTCAAATATCGACATCAACCTTTTCACTACCTCAGTATGGAGAGAGATGAAGTCATAAAAAGACGTCAGATACTTGTATCTAATAGCTGCAAGAAGGGCCGGCATCTAGGCTTAGCTTACTTGTGCTTGAACAGCCACAACCATCTTGTTTACAAAACTGTGCAATGCTTTGAAAAATTAACATACAAAACTCTGACTCCCTTTGTTTTCAAAATAAAAAAGAAAATGCCACCAATAAATCCATGACACACAACAGGCACTGAGATGACCAAGGAAGCCGAGCCTTCAATGACTAGCTTTAATTTAAATTTTGACATATGAAGCAGATAAGCAATATTTCCTAAACACAAAGAACTCATAACCAACAGTTTTATGAATTTACAGATTTAATAAATTTCATTTAGATGATAAAACTTTAAATAATCTTCCCCAAACAACCTAAATGCACTGCCACTGAGTCAATTCTGACTCACTGTGATCCTCCATTTGGCTTCTAAGGATCTCTTTACCAAAGAGATTGGCCATTTCTCTTTCACAGAGGGTACCTGGTAGCTCAAACCACTGACCTTTTGATTAGCAGCCCTATAGGCAACACTCAATGTCATGACGGCTCCTTTAACAGTATATGTAATATATTCATTTAAATTTTTAAGAAAGATTAGAGGAAAAAAGAAAAGCAAGTGGTTGCCTTTGGTGGCCATATTGCAATTAAAACTTTTTTACTTCTTGTATTTCTCCCTACTTTCCCAATTATCTATATTGGTCATAAGCAAAATTCATCATAAAATTTTCAAGACACTTAACATTTTTATTTATTAACACTTAAAGTGGGACAAGGCATCTTGAATTAGGGAATAAAATAGGAAATATTTAATAAATGATATAATAAATGTCTAGGCACTTGGGGAAAACAGAGTATCTAAAACGGACTCACTTTTTAATAGATTAAACGTTGAATAAGATTTAAGATGGAAGCAAAGTGGAACATAATTAGCAAGTGTATTATCCTTACATTAAAAAGGACAATCTAAGTATGGTGAAAAATGTAGAAAATAAATAATGTAGAAAACAACTAATGGTATTTCATGTAGGAATAATTAAAAAACCCCAACTTATAACAAAAATTGCACTGGGAAAGTCTGCAGTCAGAGAACTCTCCAAAGTACTGAAGAGCAACGATGTCAGTCTGAGGTGCATCTAATCCAGGGCCATAGTCTTTGCAATTACTTGTTATGCATCAGAAAGCTGGACAATGGCTAGGAATCACAGAAGGAGAATTGATGCCTTTGAGCTGTGGTGCTGGATTAATGACTGCTAGGAGAACAAACAAGTTTGTCCTAGAAGGGTGAGACCAGGCTGCTCCTTGGAGGCAAGGATTCTGAAGCTTCGCCTGGACATGTTTCAAGGCGGGACCAGCCTTTGGACAGGTACATCATGCTTGGGAGGGTGGAGAGATAGCACAAGAGAGGAAGACTCTCAATGAGATGGATTGATTCAGTGACTGGGGTAATGGGGGTACATGTGATAGAAACAATAAGATTGGCATAGAATAGAGCAGGGTTTAGGGCTGTTGTATATAGGGTTGCTATGAATTGCAGGTGACTCGAGGGCACATAAGAACAACAACAATTTCTAAAGAAATCAAATATGGATTTGTATTTATATTTTTCTCCTGCTTTTCATGTTATGATCAGATGTCTCATTGCCTCTCTTCACTCTCTCTGTCTTTACGCGTGCATGTGTATACTGTTAAAATAGTACATTTCGGTCATGATAGGAAAACTTAAAAATAGCAAAGCAACATTAACAGGAAACCTTTTTGAGGCATAGAAAGCTTCTGTATTGTGTATTTTTTTTTTAAATAAAGGCTTCTATGTTTTATCCATATACATACTTGTCTGGTTTTAAATCTCTATGTACAATTCCATAATTATGTAGATATTCCAAGGCCAGGACAGTCTCGGCAAAGTACATCCTCGCCATATCAACAGGGAGAGGACCCATGTTTTTCATCAAGGTTGCACAGTCTCCTCCTACAAAACAAAAGGGAAAGCTTCACAAGACTTCCTCAGCCAGAATTACGGACGTTCATCCCTTTAGGCTGCAAAGTAAAATCATTCGTAAGCACAGATACAGCACAGTAGAGCCATAGTGGATTATGTTTGAAGGCAAAATTATTTTTTAATTTAGATGTGATGTGGAGAAAATGCAGATTTTTATGGAGGCAGGCCTCAAAAAGAACAGAAATGCAATGGAAATGCACTTTGAAGAATGTCCAGCACAATTTTAGGAACACAGTGCCAACTTAAAATATCACAGTATACAGCTTGGGAATGCTGTTCGAGTACTCCCTCTGCTACTTTCTGGCGGAGCGATCTGAGGATAATGACTTCATCTTGCTGTATGTTAGTTCCTTTATCTGTACCTTCAAGAGAGGAACTGTTACCAACCCCTTTGGGAATTCTGCAAAAATTAACTGAATAATCTATAGAAAGAACTTAAGGCATCATCTAACATATATTATGCACATGGCACAGGTTAGGTTCGTTATTATGGCTACTAAAATTACTACAACTAAAGGCTGTAATGAAGCAAAGCACTTGTGTATTTGAAAGGGGAAAAAACGGATGTGAAGCAAGTAAACTATTTTTTTGTCTTGGATCTGCAACTGAATGTGTAGTACGCTTCCCCGTCTAGGGCTTCAGGTCATCCATGTGAAAGAATGAAAAGGTGGTGGTAAATGGTCGTTTGTGTTTCTTCCAGTTTGTTGTTGTTGGATTCCATTCAAGAGAAAGAGCTTATATTAGATACTTTAAAATTATTTTGACCTTTACTAATTATTTTATTAACCTCAATTATGTCAACAAGTCATGGTCACTCAAACACTTAGAAATCTAATGTAACATTAACAGGAGTAAGATTACTTGGAGCGTATAGAAGATTGACTACAAACCTTAAGAATAAGGTTTCAAAACAAACTAGGAAAATTGGGAAAGAAAATTGGAATGACTGGCTGGTGGGATATTCTTGAATGTACCAGTTTTTCCTAACCAATTTTCAGTCCTGCACTATAATGTTATAGACCAACAAGGATATATTTTTATTGCTGCATTCTTAAAGGAAACCAATTGTAATGAATGCTTTTATGATACGTGATAAACCACGTAGGAAAATCCCATCACCTATATTCCAACTTTAATGGCCAATCTGAGAGGAGGTAGTGAGGATTAAAAGCTATTAAAAAAAGAAAAACAACCTTTTCCCAAATAGCACTAATTTTCCCTTTGTTATTGTGGAGTAGGCACTTTACAAGCAATTATCAGAAGATAATGAGTGGGAAGACAGCCATCTCATTGCCTGGCTTCAGCTCCTGGGTGGATACAGCCATCCTGTGGCACAAATACAAAAAAATTCAACCACACAAAGCAAGCAAGAAGCTTCTGGGTACAGGTGTTGGATGTCTGGCATCAGAGCTGCCTTACCTTCCACATATTCCATGACCATGCACAAGTGGCGTCTCGTTTCAAAGGAACAATACATGCTGACAACAAAGGGGTTTTCTGCAAATGTCAGGATATCCCGTTCTACAAAGGCCTGCTGGATCTGGTTTCGGAGGATGAGGTTCTGCTTGTTTATCTTCTTCATGGCAAACCTCTGCCGGGATTCCTTATGTCGAACAAAGTAGACTGCCCTGAAAAGGAGCACAAACATTGGTGTTCATGGGGGGTGGGGGTGGGGAGAGACTGAATATGATCCTGGGAATTCACTAAGCCATGTGGTCAAGCTCTTTTAAGTTTTTATGGCAACTGGTATTCCATTCATAAAAGCAGGGCTAACAGGTACAAGGAACCCGTTTCAAGCCAAATTTGGACAGAATTACTTTTCTGTGTTTGTGTAAGGGGGGATGGAAAGTGGTAGCCTTTCAATGGGGCAATAGTGGTTTAGTGGGAGTATTCTCAGATTCTACTCAGAGGACTGCTTCTTCAGCCAATGTACTTTTAGGAGCAAGGGCCTGACAACCTGCTTCCAGAATCAGTCAATGAGAACTCTGTGGGTCACAACGTGACTTCTGTCCCTTGGATACATCAGGAGCCGGAGGCCACATCAATGGTGGCTACCAACAACAACATTCTTTCAGTCAAGGTCCAGATCATTTTGAAAGCATTGATTCATCTGTACCACTGAAGAAAAGCAATGTGGGTCTCCAGAGGGAATTATTTTCCAACAGTTGCTTGATATTTGTTTGGGATTTTCTACCAAAAAGCAAAGTTCAATATTTGCCCAAAGAGGACAATATTAACAAATTACTTACACAACATGAGCTGAATCTTTTCTAGCTCAAAATGTACATTAGATACTTTTTCCTCAAATAACTGAAATAAGTTTTCTATAGGGTGGATGCCTTTAGAGCTTAAGAGTACCTGGTTTCCTAATGGAGAACAATGTACTTTCCATAAAATTTCCAGATCAATGAGAAGTGTGTCACAGGTTATATGAAACTGTCTTTCAACAACAGCAATATAAAATGGTATATTTCCTCACTATGGAAGGACTTCAGCATCTGATACACTGATTCCTGTTTTAAATGCATTTCTGTAGCTACTGTAATAACCAGGCTGCACTGAGTCTGTGCCTAACACCCACCCAAATACTCCACAGAATCACTTCTGGCTGAGTAGAGACAACAGATTCCTGTTGTTGTTCTTAGTTATGTGCCATCGAGTCGCTTGCGGCACACAAATTCCCAGGGTGTGGAATTCTGTAGATGGGTGGGGGAGGGAAGCAGGAGTGACTAATTATGTGAGGATTCCAAGGAGGAGTCTTTACCTGGTCTCAAAGGGATGAGCAACAAGAAAAATGACTCAAATTAACCCCATTCTCAAAAAATCACTTTTCATTTGCCATTATAATGGGAAACTAAGTTAGAATCTGAGGATTTGTGATCAAACATGTAACAGTTCGAGCTATCACTCCTCTAGAAGCATGTCTAGTAGCCTACCTCCTAGAATCTTAAGGGGTTGTCTGATTGGTGTTTTTTTCATTAATTATACTCACTATCCCTGAAAAAGAAACCAATCCCTTATCCAAGGGGCACTAGGGTCTGCTATGCTCCCACAGAGCCAATTTATCAGGGTGATCTATTTACATAAATTTCAAGTAAACTCAATATTTATTTTTTTCCCTGAATGTGTTCAGCTAGTGATTAGTTCTTCAAGTACATGTATCATTGTCTTTCTTTCTTCTTATTTTTTTTAAAATCACTGTCTTTTTCAAGTAGGTGCACCCCTCATTTTTCCTTCACTTACAAAATAACTATTTAGGAGGTTTGGTGTCATATTATGTAATGCACCTGGGCTGCAACCCCAAAGGTCAGTAGTTCACATCTGTCAAGCCATTCTGTGAGATTGATGGGGAACCTTCTCCTATAAAGACATAAGGCTTTGGAAATACTAGGGAGGGTAGTAAAGGGTCAGAACTAACTCCCCAGCAACAGGCTTGGTTTCGGGGACCAATTCCTCTGTTGGTTTTCTTCCCATTTCTTTGGCTTAGCCATACATCACATACACAACTCACTGAACAACTCGGTGCTCTAATTCTCAATATATTTTCTAACAGTGAGCTGTCTAGTCTTAACCACAAGGCTTTCAGCATGTATGACTGGCAGTCTTCTCTCTGGTGCCCAAACACTACTGTTCTCACTGTCACTGTTAGTAGCCACTGAGTTGACTTCAAGTCATCATGATCCGTCATGTATAGAGTAGAACTGCTCCACAGCAGCTCTGTCTTCTCAGGCACCTCTGGATAGTCTTGAACTGGCAACCTGCTGGCTAGCAAGTAGCTGCACCATTCAGGATAGCTGAGTTTAATTCCCACACCCATTTATGTTGGCTAGATTGGACATGACAACTGATTAACTTAAACAAATAGTTAAACGATGAAACATGAGTGTGAAAAAGCATAGTGGTTTACATATGTATGTATTCTCTTGACTGGTGCATTTAATCTATTTACATCCCTGGTAATTATTGATAAGCCTGGTTTTATTGCTGTCATTTTGCTTCTCTGTTACTCGTGGTATTGCTGATTTCTTTGTTTCACCTATTTTTCCATGCTGTCTCTGGGTGAAGAACTCCCTTTATTCCTTGTAAAGCTGGTCCTGTTTTCAAAAATTCCTTTAATTACTGCTTTTCTGAGAATGGGAAACCAATTGTAAACCATACAAGTGAGTTATTAAATAAAATGCCTATTGATTTAGTGTGGCTGAGGAAATTCTTTAAAGTTGGCAAAACTATAAAAATCTGTAAATTTGCAGAATGTTTACAGTCTTCTGATTGCTTCTTTTCCTTGCCTCACCTATAAGGAACTACAGAAGTGTAGTTTAAATGGTGTCATAAAGAGGCCAGGCATTGCGTCAACGGATCAGCATATTTCTACATGTATGTCCTTCTCTTATTGTCATTGAGTCAGAAGTTACTTATATTTGACCCTCCACGGGTCACCAAGGCTGCAAACTGCATGGAAGGAGATTGCCCATCTTTCTCCTATTCAGCTGTGGGAGGATTTGGACCACAGGGAGGCGCAGCCTTTCAGTTAGTTATGAACCACGTATGGACTACGGCACTAGGGCTCCCATTTACATATTCATGTTAAATAAAAATGTTTAAAGTATGTCTTCCCCTCAAAAAAAAAAGGGGATCATTTCTCACTTTGACCAATGCTCTAATAAACCAAGAAACTCCTCCTCCTTTCTCTATCAGATTAAAGACTTTGTCTATATTTTTTTCTAATTACAAATTCAATAAAAGCAAGCATTCACAAGAAAATGAGCTGCTTCTAATCAGATGTAAGTGACAGTTCAAATAGAAAAGACCCTGTCCTTCCCTTCAGTGTAAGGTGAGCCTTGATAATCAAATATCCCAGGCAAGCAGTCATTTTTAAAACAAAATCCATTTTTAGAATGTAAATTTGAGTCTCAAAATGTAAATTTAGATCTCAATGTGGAATGGTAGAAAAATACAAACTATCTCCATATAGTTACCTGTCTATTGAAAGTCAGCTGGAATACAGCTTCCTTTCCACATTTTCCATCAACAATTCACACTGAATACTTTTAGGCCTCTGACACTGTGATTTTTTTATTTAGTCTATCTGGAGGTTTTCATTTTGATTTCCAATCCAGTATCACCATTTCCTACATAAATAATTCTTCAGGAGTATATGTGAGAAAGATAGGAAGTAGACCAAGAACACAGTTGTATAGGACTTTGAGCAAGAACAAAGACAACAAGCCCTCAGCACCAATGTGACTACAATTTTCCTCACAGTGTTCTGTGTAATACCATGTAAAAAAAGGGTTCCCTCTTTATTCTCCAATATTCAGTTCATAAAATTGATGTGACCTTGTACTTTTCTTTGTTAGTATATGCTTAATCACTCAATCCTTTAGAACACTTGCCTCAATCAATGGAAATGAGTCCTTTAGGTACCTTATCCTGTTCAAGTTGCAGAAGGCATGTGTTCACATTTGCTGTAGCTGTGTTTTTGTTATTTATGTTCTGGACTTTTCAGGATGTTGTACCCTGTGTGAATGTTATTCTTTGTGTGGCACTTTGTTTCTGTACTAATAACTGTTTTCTCTCATATCTTTCCCCCTTTGCTGTTGAGGTGATAGATGATTCAAATCTACTTAAGATAGCAAAGAAGGGGGAGAGTGACAACAGCACATCTAGGAATCTGACCCTATTGAGAAGAGCTGTAAAACTTTTCCAGCTTAAAAATCTGGCCAGAGCTAACACAGCCCCTCATGTTTCTGTTTCTTGGACCCTGAGTGTTACTTTTTTTTTCCTGAGGAGCTGCCTCTGACTCTCTCTTCCTGCACTGACCTCCTGTGAAATGGGAAAACCATTTCATGGCAGGTGATTCTGCAAGAGCAGGAACAGGGATGCTGGCGACTCTGATCGAAGCTGTGCTCCTTTCATGCAGAAGTGAGGTGTGGGAGGGCAGTGAGAGGTAGAAGCTGACAGGACCTCGAGCAGAATGAATCAGTCCTATTGGGAACATAAATGCCTAATGCGTATAAAATCAAACACAAATCTGAGAGCCCAGAACATGAATCTGTGTGAAGAAATCTTCATGTGGGAGTGAGGATGAGTGTGTTGGAGGACAGCTGGGAGCACAGGCTGCAGGGAGAACAGGGTTGGAGGCTGAGAGGCCTGTGAATTTGCCCACAGGAACCAGGCTAATGGCCTTGCTCCACTGAGAGAAAAGAAAATAATGGGCATCCCAACAAGAAAGAAGATCAAAGTGAGGGAGAAATGGCATGTCTTTCAAATTTAGCTATTTTTAAGTTTAAAATTTTTTATTATTTTACATTGGAAATACAGACTTTCTTTAAAAATCCAGGTGCAAGTATTCATTGGAAGAAATGAGACATCTGTACACCAAATAAATTATAGTCACACCTGTGATAGCTAGAAACTGCAGAAGGCAGAAAACTTCCAGGAGAGGAAAACTTAAATATTTCTATTAATAGTAATATTTTTAATTTTCTAATTAATTAAAAATTTCTATTAAGACCCTTCCAAAGGGAAAAAAATAACAAGCTAGTTCTTGCTCTCACAGGTTTCACTGTGACAAAGGTCCTGGCACATAATAATGTGTTAGCTTTTTACAGTTTTCAGTGCTGTAAAGGTGAGGACAATGGTGGTTCAGTGATAAAATCTTGTGGGAGACCTGAGTTTGATTCTGACCCAGTGTCTTTTAGGGTAGGCTTGTGGGTGGTTATTCTGTGGAACAGTGTTCAGCAGACCTTTTAGACGAACAGAGACTAGGGGGAATGGCCTGGAGATCTACTTCCAAAAATCAGCCAGTCGAAACCCTATGAATTAACAACCGTTTGATCCATGACCGATCACTGACGTCACAGAACCAAACAGTGGGCATGGCTATTTTGCATGGGGTTGTCACCAGTTAGGGGATGGATTGATGATTGCTAACAAGTGGTATAGAGGGATGCAGAGAACTTCCAGCCAGGGATCCAAAATATTTTAAACAGAAAAGCCATCTGCCATTTACCAAATGAGCAAGTTGGCCTTATAACATGAGTATGACACTGAGAAAACCATGACATGTGCTGAGTATGGCGAATAAAAGCCCTATCTAACAGGAAGGTTGGTTAGTCGCCAGCACCACCAATTTCCAAGAAATTGCTGCCACTTTGAGACAACCTCTAACAGTCTGAGTTCACCCACCCACAGAGGGTTCCCACTTGTTCAGCCAGTTCACATACGCCAGCACTCAGCATCTTGAGCAAGTATGCCAATGGGTGTAGCTCCATTCGAATTTCAAATTAAAAACAATTAAGATGTAGAGGAAATCTGTTGGAAATGTAATGAGCGATTAAATCAGAGAAGAGCAAAAGAGGGAAAAAAAGTTTTGGCTGAATGGCGGAAGCTCGCACAGGCAGCCTGTGAGTCCATTAATGACTTGGCTGGCTTCCTGGGTGTTTACTGATTCACAGCTTGTTTAACTTCTTGTATATTCCCAACCATTCCCCAAAGTGTGATATACCTCATCTAGTACACAGTTGTTTAATTGCACTACAAATGAGTTTACTCAACCAATTAGAACTCCAAATACTGCTAAGATATATACCCGAGTTCCATATAAGTGGTACCTCACAAATAATCTTATCCTGGAGTCCTATTGTCAGGAAACCCTCAAACTCATTACCATCGAGTCTAACCGACTCACAGCTGGTCCTCTGTTCACGAGAACGCTCATCTTTCTCCCATGCAGGTGCTAGTAGATTTGAACTACTACTATTTGGGCTAGCAGTGCAATTCCCTATGGGCTGTGTCACAAAAAAGGTAACTCACAAATAATCTTATTTCAGAATTCCACCATCAGTAAAATCTAGGGCACTCAAACCCATGGAGTCACTAAGTACAAGCTTAGTTTTCTTCCTCAGAGAAAAAGAAATCCCCTGAGGGTTTCCAAAATGAAATAAAACTTAAAAACCAAATAATAGCTAAAAATCACAAGCAACGGCATGCTAGAAATATTTACTCCACAAGAGAAGTTTTATAATGAGGCCTGTAAAGGAAATCAAACCCTGCAGAAACAGAGCATCAGAAAGTATTCATAAACCACATCAGGAAATATGTCGTTTGACATAATTCTGAAAAATCAGTGGAGCACAGAAAGGACTTGCAAATATTTAAGTTCTTCACTAAGTTAATGGTGTGGAAAATATTAGAGGTGAAAAAAATAGTAAGGGGAAACATCCCTTGTGGCACAACAAAAGTAGCTTTTATCTCATCTGCTCATATGTGTGATAAATGGCAATAAATGTCTATGGACTTGTTTATTGCTCTCCATATACAGATGGAACTGGGATTAATACTTAATTAAACTAGAGTTCTCAGACGGTCTGGAATGGCTCAGGAGATAGTTTGTGTATTAATTATCTTTCCAAACTATTTATTAGTAACTCAGAGAACCCTGCCACCATTTGCCCCATGCTAGGCGAAGGAAATCATGTCTGAGTAAAAAGAAATCATAAAAGAGGCACGACTAATGAGTTCAATTTAAAAAATCCTGGTGTGATATACAGCCTAAAAGAAATTTAATACAAGGTTCACTGCTGGATTAGACATAGAGAATGGATTCACAAAGAAAGAAAGATTCACTAAGAAAGAAACACTCCCTACACACATACACAAATACACATACACGCTTTAAATGAGGAAAAAAACCCTACTTTCTCGAACAAGAGTCAGATATTATTTAAAAAAGCATGAGTAATGAGTTCAATTTGAAAAATCCTAGTGTGATATAAGGTTAAAATAAATTTAATACAAGGTTCACTGCTGGATTTGACACAGAGAATGAATTCACAAGTAGTAATTCTAAGGACTTGCCTTCGGAAACTATGTACTTTGATAAATGTCGATAGTTGTAGAGGGGCTTCCAGTCTTTTGTTCATAGGGTCCCTATGAGTCATGCTCAATTCGAAGGCAATCAACAATAACAACAACAACAACAACACTAAGGAAGAAATACTCCCTACACACAAACACAAATAGGAAAACCTCCAACTTTCTCTAACAAGAGTCATATTTTAAAAAGCAAAAGGACAAAGGGAAGGAGCTAAAAATCAAAAGTATATAAAATCTACAACCCCCTAAAATAACATTTTCTAGGACCTGGGGTAAGTTTTCTGAGGGGCATCTACTAAGAAATTACTTCAGCTACACATTACACCCATTAAGGAGCTGCAGTCTGGAAAGTAAATTCCGCACATGACATCTATTTCACATAAGATAAATGTGAAAATATATTATTCTGAGCTATGTTAAAATACAATAAAGAGCTTCCTTGAGTTACTCACCCATAGGCTCCATTGCTAATCAATTTAATTGTTTCAAAATCACTTTCCCGAGGTTTCCTTCGAAGTTTCAGGGAAGTATTTGAGCTCTTGAAAACAAAAGAAACAAGTTATAAAAACAGTTCAGAATTTAAGAACATAGTTTTCAAAGCAAGCTAAATAACATATGAATTACATTTTCAGTCATTTAATATGAACAAATATAGTACAATGTCTGAGTTATGAATGTCTTACTCAAATACGAGTTATAATTATGAACCAAGACCATAAGGCTTATTATATTAAAAATTCGAGTATAAACAATGGCTTGTAATAATAAACATTTAAATGTTGTTGTTGTTATGTGCCATCGAGTCGCTTGCGACTCATAGCGACCTTATGTACAACAGCCCTAAACTCTGCTCTGTCCTGTGCCAATCGCACTGTCTCCGATACACCCATTCCAAATACCCCAGTCACAGAATCAATCCACCTCATAGAGGGCCTTCCCCTCCTGTGCTGTCCCTCCACCCTCCCAAGCATGATGTCCCTCTCCAAGGACCAGTCCCTCCTTACA
>NW_006400150.1:313912-314840 GCF_000299155.1 Elephantulus edwardii
TTGGAGAACAGTATTGAGTATACCATGGACTGTTAGGAGAACAAACAGGTTCATCCTACAGAGGGTAAGATCAGAATACTCCTTAGAGGCAAGGGTTCTGAAGTCTGACATACTTTGGGCATGTTATAAGGAGGGACCAGTCCTTGGAGAGGATCATCAAGCTTGGGAGGTTGGAAGGACAGCACAAGAGAAGATCCTCGATGATATGGATTGACTCAGTGACTGCGGTAATGGGGTAGGTATGTCGGAGACAATAAGGTTGGCTCAGGATAGAGCAGCATTCAGAGCTGTTGTAAATAGGGTCACAATGAGTTGCAGGCAACTTGATGGCACATCACAACAACAGTGCATGTAGAATTGCCTTATTTTTTTAAAGGATGGAAAAGTATTTTGTATATAAGAAGACAAATATTTGCCTACCTGGCATTAGAACCATACAGAATTATTTAGACTCATTTACAAACTGACTTCAAGACCAACAGAAATGGAAGTCCTTAGTAATCGAGGAAGTTACTATGTTCAAACCAAATGAATATGCAGGATAGCTTTAAACTCAATCTTCATTGTAGCCTGATAAATTCCTCTTCAGGAAGCAGCTTTACTTAAATAAACCCACATGTCAGGGTATAAGGGCATCAAGCTTTCTGAAAATTCCAGATATTAATTTATTTTTCTCAATTATTCAGATTAACCCCACCAAAGTCTTTAAAAGTTTTGACATTTAAGTTCAAAATTTTGATATTTAAATTCAAAGTTTTGAAATTTAAGTTCTAATTCAGCAAAAAAAGAAAGGACTTGAGGGGCTCAGGATATGGCCTCTCTGTCCCTGATCAGGGCACACCATCTTTACCATTCCACATGTTTTGTTTGAAAAACGAAGTAGCCACTGAATGGGATTCTCAAGAACAGAATTCTTTTCTTTTCATAT
>NW_006400150.1:315888-336022 GCF_000299155.1 Elephantulus edwardii
AGAAACAATTACTTCCAAAAAATTTAGTTGAAAGGATAAGAAGACACCAAGTGTTTTAAAAGATTCTTTCATACCCATGCACCTGGGCACTGGGAGAGGCTGATGGCTCTTTTGCAGAATATAGCGCACATTTCCCTTCTTCTACTTGGTGAACTAGGGCAGAACTTGGGATCTACTCAGCCATCTCTTATGCAGTGCTATCTGCTCGTGCGGTCTTTTCACAAATCTTGGAAGACATTACCAGGCAACTTCACCTTCCTTTAGGCCCAAGTTCTCTCCCCATCCTGGGTGAACTCAGTCTATATAGGTAACTCATATAATACCATAACCTCTTGGTTCTTTGATCTCAATTTAAACGACCATCTTTCTCCTCTCCTTTTTTCCCTGATATTCAACCACAGAACCTGTTGCTTTTAGATGCCATCAAGTCATGAACGACTCACTGTGACCCTGTAACAACAGATCTGAACCCTGTCCTATCCTGTGCCATCCTCATCACCCCTGACACATTTGAGCCTTCTGCTGCAGTCACTGTGTCAATCTGTTTGATTGAGGGTCTTTTTCTCTTTTGCCATCCCTACACCTTTCCAAGCATACATAATGCCCCTCTCCAAAGAATAATAGCCTCTCTCAGAAACATGCCCAAAGTATGTGAGCTGAAGCTTCATCATGCTTGCTTCTAAGAAGCACTTTGGCTGCACTTTTCCCAAGATATATTTGTTTGTACATTTGGCAGTCCAGGCGATATCAAGTATTCTTCTCCAACACCACTGGTCAAGGGCATCTATTCTCCTTCTGTCATCCTTATTCCTTGTCCAGCTCTCAGAGACACAGCAAGTGATTGAAAAGATCATAGACTGAATTGAATGCACCTTAGTCTTCAAAATTACATCACTGATTGTTAGTAATTTGGAGGGGTCCCTGACTGCAGACTTGCCAAATGTAATAAATCTCCTGATCTCCTGACTGCTAGTACCAAGGGTGTGATTGTGGATTCAGTAAGATAGAGTCATTTACAATCATTTCTCCATCTGTCATGATTTTGCTTATTAGTCCACTGGTGAGAATTTTTGTTTTCTTGTTGTTGAAATGTCTTTGATCCTCTACAGCAAGAGCTGTTTCTTCACTTTCAGCAGGTGAGGTTTTGTTATTTGCATAACACAGGCTTTTGATGAGTTTTCCTCTGATACTGATGCCATCTTCTTCTGCAGAGAGTCCAGCATTTTGAATAATTTGCCCAGCATACAGATTGAATAGGTATGGACAGAGGATGCAACCCTGACACACGAAACCTTGATCACCTGCAAATGCCTTGTCTCAGAAAACATAATTCAAAAGTAGAATTACTTTACATTTTCCAAGTTCTCAGTACTTTTACCCTACCTGAGTGATCTTTATGATCACAGATAACGACCGAGTGATTTTAAGCCTCCACCAAAACCTCTTACTCCAAGAGGTAGCAGGTTGCAGCTTATTTATTTAGCACTTATTTACTATGTGATGTTCTATTCATTTGACATGGGCTATCTCATTTGATTAGTAAGGTAAATGTTCATCGTAAAAGAGGAAGACTTTCAAGGAAACAGAATGACACAGTGGCTCCAACAATGGGCGTACGTACACACAGCAAACCCTGCAAAAGGCAGAGGACTGGGCGCTATTATTTTCTGTTGCAAATGAGGCTGTTATTAATCAGAACTGACTTAACACCACCAAATAGTAAACAAGTTTCATTTACCCTTTTGTAATCTTTGATTGTATCTATTTTAAAGATGATAAAAATGAGGTTCAGAGAAAGACTTCCACAGCCAGTGAGATGTGCAATTGGATTTGAAATCTAGGCAATTGAGCCTTAAGTTTAGGTTCTTAGCAACTAGACTAGACCCTGTCCCTGATTCCCCAAATATCCCCAACCTGTCCCACTGGGGCTCTTCCCTTAGCATTCACAACTAGGGAGAATGGCACCAGTGCCCAGTACCTCTCATTTTTAGCAGTGCGGCAGTCTTATATCACTGCCTTTCTGAGGGCCACTTCTGCTTGTTCCTCAACCCCGTTTGCTTTCTGTGATGCAGTCAGAGATCTTTCTTAGCTAGATGCTCTGAATGTATCAGCCCCCTGTACCTCTCCTGCATGCATTCATTCATTCATGTACATCTTCTCAAGCTTCTTACTATCTTTGTGGAAAAGAAACACTGACCAACAAGAACAACTGCTTAGGTGTTCAGTTTTTACTCACTCTTGGCCTCAGATACCTCCTGCTCCTTTGTGTCACAGAACATTTACCTCTGATGTCCTCTTGACCTAGAATGTTCCCTTTGTTTCTTTCGGCCTTCTCAGCCTATTTAGATCTCAGTGGAAGCACAAATCCCTGGAAAGTCTCTTTGGACCTGCCAGATTAGGTTGCCAAACTATCCCTTCATGCCTTTTATGTCATGCTTTTATTGTTGCTGATTGCCGTTGAGTCGAGCATGGCTCATAGCGACCCTATGAACAAAAGACTTGAAGCCTTTCTAGAACTATTGTTGTTTCTCAAAGATGATAGAGTTTCAAGAGGCATGTTGTGTATGGTTTTTCTTTATTTATCTTATTACTATTTATCAATTTTGTGGAGGTTTTCTCTACAAAGTCTTTTTATTAATTTCTGTTTCTCCTTAGGAGGAAGGATTAAAAACTGTGTGTCTAGTGGTATAGTACTGCACACAAGCAGAAACACAATAAATGCTTATTGAATAAAGTCACTAATTCAGCCAAAAATTTCCATATGTCAATAAACAGAAAGAAAAAAATCACATCTCATCAGGAAATATACTTACACTCAATGATTCATCTGTTTCTGGTGTTTCTGCCGCCCCGCTATCATAGTTTCCCAGCTGAGCCATTTCTAAGTTGAAAATAAAATTTAAAAAATAAAAAAAGCAGCAAAATTTAGGAAGAGTCAGTAGGATAACTACACTTAGACAAGAATGCTAGACTGAAATTTGTTTCTCTAATATAAAAACAAAATAAAAGATATGGTAAATACTTTAACATATCATGGAAAAACTCATTAAGTCCAAAAAAACACCAGAAATTAACATTTTCAAACTGTTTATCTTACCTCCCTCCAAAAATCTTTCATTTTTTCAAAAGAGATTTGTAGTTCGAATCAAAGTTTACAGACTAAATTGGTTTTCTACTCAACCATTCACATACATTTGACCTTATGACATTAATTATAATACCTACAATGCAACTGCCCTCTTTCCGAGTCCTACCTGTGACTCATATTTCCAGGAATCCTTCTATCCTACTTTAAATCTTGCTAAATGCTGTCCTTTTGATATTGTTTGGTTGATTGTTCAAATAAGTGAATGCCTCTCTCTTGTTACTGTTCACCTTACAGGCCTGTTAAGAGTTTAAGTGAAACTTGAGTCATAGAAATGAATTCTGCTCTAGACTTTAAGTTTGAATGACTAGGGGTAATAATCTCAAGGATCTCACCACTCTCTTTCAGAATCCCCAAGGCATACATATTTCACCAGCTGCTCTTTGAGAGAAGGATGGGAAGTCTCTTACCATGTGAGTTAGTGACTTTGTAAACCCACTCTCAGATATGAGTTGGTTCCAACTCAGTGGCACACACTATTAACTATTAGACTAGTAACTGCTTACTTTTTTTTTAACATTCTCATTCATATATATGTTTTATTGTCTCTAAGATCCTCTACTGTGATCCCTTCAGAGAAGTCAGCAGTGGTAGCTGGGCACCATTTAGTTATCTGGTCTTGGGTTCATGGTGGTTAAGGATCCCATGGTCCATTAGTTATTTGGGCTGACTGGACTGTTTCTTACACACCTTTGATTTTTCCGTTCCTCTCCTCTATTCCAGACAAGGAGAGACAAGGTGTTCTTTAGATGACTATTTCTTACACACCTTTGATTTTTCCGTTCCTCTCCTCTATTCCAGACAAGGAGAGACAAGGTGTTCTTTAGATGACTATGTAAAAGCTTTTAGGGCCTCACTTGCTACTCACCAAAGAAGGATGCACAGCATTGTCTTTGTGGACTGTAGTATGCCAACTGATCTTGATGTCCCCAGAATCTATGGTCTTAAGACCCAAGAACAAGCCCCTCATGTCCTCAAGATGTCATGTTTAAGAAGTTTGCATACATTCACCCTTCTACCTCTACTATAAAACCAAAGCCAAACTCACCACCACTGAATTAGTCCCAATTCCTCATGACCTTCTATAACTTGTTTCTAAGGTTGTAAATCTTTATATGGGAGGAAAACACCCATTTTTCTCTGGTGAAACATCTCGTGAATTTGAACCACTGACCTTTTGGTTTAGTAGCCCTATATATTACACACTGCACAGCCACGACTCTGCAATAAGGAATGCCATTTCTTATGATCCCTTAGCCGTAGGAACTTTATGGACTGAGCATCTACTCTAGCTAGCAGGCTTCCCTAGCTAACACAATCAAGTCAGTCAGAACAGGCTTAAAGGTGATGAGGGCAAAGAACTGTGCTTATAATCTGCTATGCAGGATTCTCCAGGCCCTGGGAGACAAGTAGAATACAATGTCTACAGTTTAGGGATGATTATCAAATTGTGATGAGCTGCTCTCCTTACATGCCTTCACATCCACTGCTAGATATCCTACCAAGTAAACGAAAGTATTTGTGATGTGTCAAGAAGGAAATAATAGCAGTTAAGAGATGAAAAGACTTGGCTTACCACCAATGTGAGCAAATTCTGGTTGAGACTGAGTCTCTTCAACTGTAAAATGGGAACAACACTATGTATCTCTTGGGAATTTTTGTATTACCAGTGATAATGCTTGTTAAGTCCTCAGAATTTTACCTACCAAGCATTGAATGTTATTAAATTTTCATTATTATAGGCTATCATTAAGTACGTCATTTAAAGTAGTTAAACCCAGGCTGGATGCCACAAGCTTAATGTTATCTTAACTATTACCCTGCTAGTCTAGTTAGGAGAGTCAAAGTCATCTAGTAAATCCACACTGGAACACATCTCTGAGTTAATAAAAGTAAATAAGAAAACCAAATTCATTTTACTCTTCATGCTTTTTCTTTATACAACACAGACTCAAGATTGTGAAATAATCTTTATACACCATAAACTCACAATTGTGAATTTGTGACACTAACCTTCAATTTACCTATAGGTGGAATTACACAATAATGAGCTCAGAATGTGCTTTCAAACAAACAAACAACAAAAAAAAACCCAAACAAACAAAAAACCCCCCAAACCCCAAACAAACCTCTCAAGACTCACTGACATTCAGTAGGAAATTATTCATAGCTGACCCTCCAGTGTGTTTTCAAAGTCTGTAAATTGCACAAGAGAATGCCTATTTTTCTCCCTCGGAGAAGCTGATGGATTCGAACCACTCACCTATGTGTTGGCAGTGCAACCCACTAACGAACCCAAACTCTCATAGTGTCATTCAAACGATATAAATATCCATTGTCACTAGAATCTTGGATTTATGGGCTTGGAAGTAAACAAAAATGCATTCAGTTAGAAGGGATCCCAAGGGAAAATGGCTAGAAAAATGACAGTGGCAGCATTTACTAGATGATTACTACATTTCAAGTTGCACGCTGGGGGTTAAGGTTCCATGAGGGAGACTCATGTTTGCATACCGGCAAACGCATCTCAGAGATAGCTGCCATTTTTTCAGCCAATGGAGACTCACAGGTTGTTAAGATGCAGAGCAGACTTCAGAAGAGCTTTTGACTATGGCAGAGATGAGTAAAAAAGGCCTGAATTACTTGTGAAAACCTCTTTGATCATAAAAGTCCAATCATTAAACAAAGTCAAAGATGACACAAACCTGGGAAATACTTCATCTTGTTGTGTCCTGAGTCACTAAGAATCAGGGATAATTTGACAGTTGCTAACAATAACACAGCTTAAACCATCAAAATAACCCTATGAATAGACATTATTCTTGTCCTATCTTTATGGTAAGAAGGACCTAAGGCACAGGGCAACTTGGATGCATCCTGCAGGCCAAACAGTGAGCAGTGCAGCCAGGGTGCAAGTTTGGGTCAAGAGCCTCACTCCTAACCTTCAAGGGGCAGGCATTAAGCATGTCAGTTTAGATGGATGCAAGTATGTCAATATGATGAGGGGAGACTAACACAAGTCAGCCTAAACAGCATTTTAGACAACTATCTGAAGTAGTCACATGCTAAATGATAACAGACTAAAAACATCTTCATATATAATTAGGAAATCAAGTGTGAAGAGTTAAAAGCATGGCTCCCAACAGCAAAACGTCTTCTACTGTCAAGGCAACACAGTTTACCCCCCAAATTCATACCCATTCAGAACCTTACAATATAACCTTTACTTGGAAGAAAGGTTTTATCAGATGTTATCAGTTATGGATCTTGAGATAAAATCACCATGAATTAAGGGCAGACAGACCCTAGATCTAATTGCTGATGCCTTTATAAGAGGAGAGGACAGGACACATAACGATCCTGGGATGAAGGTAAGTGAAGACGGAATAGTGTATTTACAAGGAAGAACTGCCATGAACCACCAAAAGCAAGAGAGGCCTGGCTCTTCCTTCAGAGATTCCAGAAGGAATGAACCCTGCCAATGTCTTGAGAATGCCTTTCTGTTGTGCTGTTGTCATTGTCATGTGCTGGTGAGTCGGAATTGAACGTGCTCCTAGGTAACTCTCTGGGGAATTTTCAGAGGCTGTCAATAGCACAGGAGGAGACTGCCCATATTTCTCTCTCAGAATAGATGGTGGAGTTGAACTACCTTCCTTCAGGACAGCAGCACAACTCCTCACTGACTAGGCTACCAGAGCTCCCTTCTTTTGTTTTCAATTACCAAAATAGTGATAATTTGTTATGACAGCCTTATAAAAACAAGTATAATTATAACTAAACTTGTCAAATATTACTATTTGCATTTTTAAAGCTTCTCCAAACGTACATAAATGCACTTCAGATTATTTACCTGTCTAAATTCAGCCTGAAGCAATATTTACTGCCAGGTAAGAAAACTGTGAAGCACTCATTCAGTCTATGATTCAAGTGCTGACACAATCTTAACTATACTGGCGTGAAGAGTCACTATAATATATTTTGACAGCCTCCCCCACTCCAATTATTTTCATAAGAAAACAAATTAAAATATGGCTATGTTTTAAATAGAATTTCTGCTAAATAACTATTATCTGGGAAACACATATTATTTGCAAGCAGTAGGTAGTAATGGAATGGAACCAAGAGTCAGCTTTTGAAGCAGGAAGCTAAGGCATCATTTTGCAATGCCTGAAGAGATTTTTAAAACTCATCTAAATACCATTAAACATCTGCCCTTTTTATTTCATTGATTTAAACCATTTCTGAAGACTCATGATTCAAAAAGGTAAAGATGGTAATTTAAAAGCCATGGGGGAAAATCTCTCCCCAGGGAACTTTTCTGAAAGGCAGCCACCAGTTCTCTGATAAGTGACGAATCTGTTGTGGTATTGCTTTCAGTACAGTATAAATTTATCTGACATTATCTCCCAGTAATGCATGCATCATTTCACTGGAAGCAAAGCTACAACGGCCATCAGAGCAAACAAAGCAAGGGAAATAGGAGAGCAGGGCACAGAGCAGCAGGCTCTCGGGCTTTAGACGGGAAAAGTCCTATGCCAACTCTCACCACCATCACAATTTAGATAGATAAACACTGTTTGTAAATTCAGTTTAATGGATCACGAAGACAATTTTAAATGGAGGACACTGCAATTGTTTTGGAGTCTTTTTGAGGCGCTAGGTAACTGAAGTGTTTTAAAGAAAGGTCTCAGATAAGAAGGAACACTGGGGCGGGGGTAGGAAGGTGAAGGAAAAGGGGAATGGTTCACCAATATTGGGTTGTGGTTGTTTTTTAAGTCACGAACAGGTTAATTTCTATACACTGTATTTAAAATATCACTTCTTCATTTGTCCTAACCCTAACCTAAGCTTTAAGAAAACAAAAAGTATTATATTTTAGGGCATTATTTTTATCATAGGAGTATACAATGAGGGTTGCAGAGTGGATTATATTTGGGGGAAGGGGTGGGGTTTGGGGAGGTGCGGGGGTGGGGATTGTGTACCAATGAGGGAGTTTTTCTTTTGCTTTTCAAAAAGAGGAGCAAACGGGGGGCGGGAGGAGGGGTTTGTGCGGGGAAGAGGGTGCAACAATGAATGAATGGAGTCCCAAAATCTCTGTAGATGTTCATTGAAATGAAAAATAAACAACCTAAATTAAAAAAAAAAAGAAAACATTTCTTCATTCATTAGCTCCCTTGTACATCACTGCTTCATACTTTTGTTGGAACAAATAAGCAAAAATATAGCTACTAATATGATACTTTGCTTAACTATAATCAGCTATGGTATTCCCCAATTACTTTAAGCTTGAATGTCATTTTAAAATTAGAGCTCATGTCTTTAGCAATATTTTCAAAATTAAAATTGCCTTTCAGGAGAATACAATCGAGTTTTGCAAGAGAAAAAGAAAAAATAAATACTGTGAGAAGACTGAATGAAACCAAAACCTTCAGGGAGACTAGTGTTCATAGGCCGCCAGGCCTCTAGGATTTCAAGGTCTGTCTCCACATTTGAGGTAAACACAGAATGGGTCATGCCTATTTGCTCCTCCAGATCCAGTTCATGACTAATTCCTTCAAATTACAATCAGCTCTCAAGCAGGGCATTTTTCAAAAGAAGAAACATGGGGAAAGAGAAGAGCCAAAACATGCGGGGAAAATAAAGACTGGTTGCTAAATTCTAATACAGGGTGACGGTGTATAAGCAAGTCTAAAGGTCAGCCCCACCCACACACTCACCTTCCAGAGGATCCTTATTGAGCCCCAGCTGGCTGATGATGTACCTGGGAATGTCAGTTTTAATACCTTGCCCTTCTTTTGCATGGCCTTCTGCAGCTTCCAAAAGGTAGTAAAATTCTTCAGGATCAAATTCCTAGCAGAAGATAAGCAAAGATGGGTGCTTATTTAAGCCAAAATTTACTGATATTTTATTACATAAATCCCATTCGCAGTAAAAACTGCTACCAGATATGCCTATGAAGTGTTGGGGGTTATTTAGGTAGAATAAGAAGCAAATGGTTTTGAAAGGTTTTCACAAGTCTTACTTCATATTCTAAGTTCAAAGAGAAAATCAATACATTTATAGACTTGATAAGGCAAAGATAATGCCCATTTCCAATTTCTTTTCAATGCAACTTTGAAGGCACTATTGTTCACTTACAATTATCTCATTCACTAAAAATTAAAAAGTCTGATTTTTTTAATGTGGCTTCAAAGCAAAATTTCAAAATCTGGAATCTTACCCAGAAGGCTCTTTCTCTCCCTGTACAACTAACCACAGAAGCAGCCATGCCAGAATACATTTTCTCAAAGGTCTTGCAGGAAATTCCCTCAGTACAGTGGTATCCAAAAATATTAGGAAGAAAAAAAACTCAACATCATCACTTTCTGTTAGTGAACTGTAAAATTAAATTATTAACAGCCACATAATGTAAATATCCAAGAAAGAAAAGTATAAAATCAATGCTTCTAATTACTTCTTTGGGGAGCTCTGGTAGCCTAGAAGATAAGAAGTGAGTTGCGACCCAGAGGGAAGAAGTTTGAATCCACCAGTGGCTCAGAGGAAGAAAGATGGGAACTCTCCTCCTGTGCGAGTTACACCCTCTGAAAACCCACTGGAGGGTCAGCTATGGGTTGGTGCCAACTTGAAGGCAATGAATTTGAGACAGCATTTTAAAAAGCATTAGTTAGAAAATTTCCCTACAGTTTTTCTTTTCCTTTGTAGTGTCTCACTCTCTTACCCCTTCTCCCCCCACAAGCACATACTACAAATCCTCAGGATCACATTAGTCTAGACGAGGCTGTAAATTTATGTGTTGTAGACAATTTTGCTTACAGATTTAAATCACAGTTATATTTTAAGCTGTATTTCCTAGAATTTTTTTTTCTAGGATATGTATCCCCCCTTAAAATTAAGGTTTCAAATAGGTAAGTTTTGCACCTAAGAATTTCATCTGAGAATAACTCAGAGACTTGCAAAAGTCACATTAAAAGGCAGGCAAATTCAATGTATACACACAGTGGTCTTTATACAAGTGCACCAAGACAGACAAGGCAAGCCTAGACTGGTTAGGGAAATAACCTCTAAAACTATGAAACTTTTTTCTGTCTTGGAAAAGTTTGACTCTTATTCCCCCCCCTCCTGCCTCAATTATTGAATTATTGCTATAAAAAAATCCATTTCCTCTTCTAAGGCAAGATCTGTTCCTTGTGTATATGCAGTTGTCCAGAGAGATATTTGAATGTTAGATGTGATTTTCCTCTCAAACTAAACAACTGTAGGAGGTGAAAGCACTTAGGACAAAATTCACAGGGTGTAACATGAGAAGTGGTAAAATGCATGTCTCCCTCTGGCTGCATTACTGGTCATGCAATTCTCTCCAAGAGTGCCTACTGCCTCTCTTTCTTCTTTTATTCAGAAATACCAAACGCTAACTGGAAATTTTATTTTGTGATCCTAGGGTCTCCTTGCCTTTGATGAAATACTTTGCTCACTCTCTTATTTTTCTCAAGACTTTTCTTCTATCATGTGCCACAATGCCTTAGTATGTTTTTATGAGGCTAAGAACATTAAGAAATTGAGACAGTTAACAGTTTTAGTTTGCTTGGTTCCACAGTCAACACACTTGGTAGTAGCAGCCAGGAAATCAAGAGATGAATTGCATTGGGAAAGTCAGCTCTGAGGGACCTCTCAAGAGTACTGAAGAGCAATGTCAGGCTGGAGACTAAGGTGTGCCTGATCCAGGCTATAGTCTTTGCAATTACGTGCTATGCATCAGAGAGTTGGACAGTGAATAAGGATGATGGAAGGAGAATTGATGCCTTTGAGTTGTGGTGCTGGAGAAGAGTGTTGAATATACCATGGACTGCCAGGAGAACAAACAGGTTTGTCCTGGAGAGGGTGAAGCCAGAATGCTCCTTGGAGTCAAGGACTTCGTCTGACATACTCTGGACATGTTGCAAGGAGGGACTGGTCCTTGGAGAGGGACATCATGTTTGGGAGAGTGGAGGGACGGCACAGGAGAGGAAGACTCTCGATGAGATGGATTGATTCTGTGAGTGGAGTGGTGGGAATGAATGTGTTTGAGACAGCAAGGTTGGCAAAGGATTGAACGGTGTTTAGGGGCTCTTGTACATAGGGTCGCTATGAGTTGCAAACGACTTGATGGCACATAACAACAACAACAAGAACATTTAAGCATTACAAAAATAGATTTAAAAAAATGCAAAGCAATGTCACTATGTTTGTAAAGTGTGCTGCAGTATTGAAATTAATCTTTGAGTAGTGAATTTTTAAAGTTTTTATATTTTATAAAGAACTTTTAAATAATTCTTATACCTAATGCCTCATACTTTTCCCGGAATTCTGACTGAAAATTTAATTTAAAAATCTTAAAAAAATTTAAAACAGGATAATGATTATTAGTAACAAAAAAAATATAAAATAAAACTTGAAAAAGTTTTAACTTGGTAAGGCAGACACTTGCCAGAGGAGGAAAATCGTATTTCCCACTAATGGAGAGCAATAGAAAAGCGGTGAGACTGCACCCTCTCAAAGGTGGAAAACTTGCAAAAAACCAGAAAAACAAAGCAGTTCTGTCGAGTTCTGGCTCCAACAGGTTTCAGTGTATAATGAATAAAATGAACTAGTCTCTGCAAGTCTGATTCCTTCAGGTCAACATGAGGCTGTGTTATATTCTACTAAATGATTTGTTAATATGCTGTATTTTAAAGATGATAATTAAAAGCAAAGGCCACTGTATATGATAACTCTGATTTTCTTCCCTGTTCACCCATGTAAGTGAGGCATAGCAAGCATTTTAAATTAGCTGTGACAGAAAGTAATTATGCTGAGATAAGCTCAAGCACATGCTTTCATGATCATCTTTCAAGTTTGCCCAGAATGCAATATGACTATCACTTAATACAACACAAGTCCTAGAAATCTTACTTATAATCAGAAAAGAATAAACACATATGGATGCCCTCATAAACATGCACAAATTGCAGCTCCTCGTGAATCTTCCCATTTAGCTCTGGTCTTTGAAGCGAAATGAAAAGGGCGCTGTCTGCCGGTTACTGTTTCCCCACAGTTAACAATAAATAACATAGTCAGGCACTTACCAGGCACTCTAATAACCGAGCGGGGCGGGCAATGACGATGAGGATCTTTCTGACTAGTTGTTTAATAAATGCCAACTCTCCACTTTCTGAACGATCATGTGCCTAGCAATGAAAAAAAGAATGATGATACCGAGATGCTCCATAAAATGGAAAAGAAAAATTAGTCAAGCATGCTAATTAGATAATTACAAATATTCAAAAATTAAGTGAATTAGAAAATACTTTTAAAATCTCTGCAGGATAAATGAGCATTATCTCTACATAAGTGGACGCTATTAATCTTCTCTACCAAATGACTCTAATTAGTGGAATTTAAATTCAGAAATTTTGATTGATAATCTGCTTTATAAAGCCAGTGTTACAGCTTTGAATATGAAATATGAATGAAAGACATAAAAAGTTTATAACAGAGAAAGTATATGGTACAAGTCAAGTGGACAGTTGACCAGGAACATTGAATATTTATGAAATGGCTACCATAGCCACACTGATGGTAGCCGGAAGAACTGCTTATGTAACCATGGACATTTAACATATTCATGGATATATTTTGCATACATTATTGTTATTATGTGACGTCCAATTGATGACAACTCACAGTGACCCTACAGATCAGAACCTTGTCATATCCTGTGCCAAAGTCATACACAATATGATTAATGTAGAAGTCAGCCATTTCCTAACAAGTAACAAACATGCAATGTGTATTTATTATAAATGTTCACTACCTAATGTTTATACTTGAACATATAAATATGAATTCAATTTCACTGTGAATCGAGGAAAAAAATGAGCTGACTTAGGATTTTTATTTTTTTGTATTTTATACTTGTAAAATCTACTAAACACAAAGAATACTGACAAAGGAAAGCTCAGTTTGTTAACTATAATTTCATTTGCAATGTCATCTTCTTGAAGAAATAAGATAAATCTTTATTTAAACTAATCCTAAAAGTTTTATATTAAAATGTAAATCTCCATGCAAACTCATTTACTAACCTTTCTTAAATTTTATGATTTACTTTCATTTTAGAATTAAAAATAACATAATACTGATATAAAATGATGTCATTCCACAGACACAGAAACAGAGGTTTACAACCATGTGTTAAAGTACCTTATCAGTACAAGGACTAGCGCTCTATGAAAAGAACTGAGACACCATATTGTTAAAATGACCACTGGTGAGTATAACTGAATCTATTTGAAGAACATTGAGGAGTAACTGTAACCATCAAGGATATGACACACATTAAAAATATCCGTAGGTGGATATTTGGATATTTGATACATGTTCATCAAAACAGAACTGTCTCCCCTGGGTTTTCAATACTGTTTTGGAAGATCACCAGGCTTTTTTCCAAGACACTTCTGAGTAAACCTCAACTTCTAATTTTACCATTAGCGGCTGAGTACTGAACTGTTTGGTCTGCTCTGAAGCACTCTAAGACACACATAAATATGCAGACATAATGTTTTTTAAATCCAATATTTAAATTGCCTTTGCATTTTCTTTCCAATTTCTTCTAGCAACAGAAATAGATCTAACAACGAAGGCCAAGAAATAGAGTTTTTGTTACTACTAGTACTCAACTAAACCTAAACAAAAACAATCAAAAAAATCTTAAAAATTAAAGCAAAAACCAAATGAAAGAAACTAACAAATATCCCACAATACCAAACAAAGACACTTGACTTATTGGTTGACATTTTGGGCTCACCATTAAGTTTTACCTTACTTAATAATTGTTTTTCAAATTTGAGACAAGGGGGGGAAAAACCCCACAAAAACCTCTGAAAGCCTTAATATTTTTTAGCAGTCTCTTTGAAGGGGAGTTTTTAAAAGTGTGAATTAAAACATATAAAAATGGTTTTGATCATACATACTGCACTTTTAAAAACTGAAAATAATCAGTTATTCTACTTCTTCCTTCTAAATATCATCAGCCACTAAAAAAAGGTCAATACAATGAGTTAATTCAAATAATATTTTCTTTACTAGTTTCAACACTCTTGGTACCAGCAGCCAGTAAATTAAAAGATGTAGTGTGATGGGAAAGTCTGCTTATAGAGACTTCTCCAAAGTAATGAATAGCAATGATGTCACTCTGGAGACTAAGGTGTGCCTGACAGAGGCCATAGTCTTTGCAATCATTTGCTATGTGTCAGTGAGCTAGACAATGACTAGGAAGGACAGAAGAAGAATTGATGACTTTGAGCTGTGGTGCTGGAGAAGAGTATTGACTATACCATGGACTGCTAAGAGAACGAACAGGTTTGTCTTGGAAAGAGTGAAGCTAGGCTGCTCCTTAGAGCTAAGAATTCTGAAGTTTCATCTGACATATTTTGGACATATTGCAAGAAGGGACCAAACTTTGGAGAAGGACATTATGCTTGGGAGGGTGGAGGGTCAGTGCAAGAGAGGAAGACCCTCGATGAGATAGATTAATTCAGTGACTGGGGTAATGGGGGTAGGTGTGTTGGAGACAGTGAGATTGGCACAGGATAGAGCAGGGTTTAGGGCTGTTGTGCATAGGGTTGCTATGAGTTGCAGGTGACACGATGGCACATAACAACAACAACAACAGTTTCTTTATTAATTTTACCAACACCAAGTGTTTTATGGGGAGAGGTTTGTTCGAACCAAACCAGAAATGACACAATTAGCATGAGAGGAGACACTGGTTCCTTAGTTCTTCTTGTTGTTATAATGGTACCGACTCACAGATGATCCTCTGGAGGGCGTTTAGAGGCCGTAAATCACAGAAAAGAAGACTGTCCATCTTTTTCCTGCAGAGTAGCCAGTGGATTCTAACGGGGTGCTTTCATGTTAGCAGTGCAACTGCTGACCACTAGGCCACCAGAGCCTTGTGGCTTCTTGGTAACAAGTTCCGCAAAGAAGCACTATTGGATACCCTGTACATGTTTGGGTTTAGTGTTAGTCACTACACAAAATACTGTAACCCAGATATTTTCTTCCCTTTGGCTAAACCCATCTATAAAAAAGAACAAAAATACTGAGATATAAAAGCATTCATTTGAAATTAGCTTAGCTTTCAGGGCTTTAAAAGGGCCTCAGTTAAACCAACCTGCCCAGATTTCAGGGGTACCCCTTCTGAGTTATATATATAAAAATAATGACAAAGGTAACATGATTGAGAGAATGGTGACATGTATACCATGGGGAAACCAAAGACGATTCCCACAATTTGGCTCTACCTAGAAAGAGCAAATTCCCCTGTCACGTGTTCATGCTCCAAGTTCTGGAGGGGCACTAGCAGGGGAGGGTAAGGAGGTGTCAATGATGATGGTAAGGAGTACAAGGCCAGCTGGTGTAAATGAGAAAATGCTGAGTGCAGTTCGGGAATGGTTGGGTTGCAGTGGTGACTGTCTGGCTAGAAGGGTATTCAGTGGGCAGGTAAACACATGACTCTGAAGGCTGTGAGAGAGTTGCTGACCTGGTGTTTAATCCAAGACAGGGGATAAAATCCCCATGACAGAGTGGAAGGGTTGGTGGATGAGGAATGAGCTAGGTGGCGAAAGAACTTTTAGGAAACTTTTAGCAGTTAAAGCAGTGTCCTTGGAAGAGGCAGAGAGGATGTTCTGATAAATATCAATACTAAAACTATCTTAAAAGAAGAAAGGGATAGGAGGAAGGAGGAAGGAGCTTTTTAAGCTGTTGAACACAATAATGTTTATGGACAACAGGCTCAATCCAGTAAAATGTCAAGCAAGTATGATGGTAAGAAGAGAGTGAGATGGGGTGGGAAGTCATTCAGTAAATGAAAATTTACTAAGCACTTTCATCACATGCCGTTCTATGTGGGGAAAACTGATAATGTCTCTCTCCATAAAGAAGGTATACTCTACTACAGTGTAACTTTAAAGTCTGATCATAAGACAGGCGTCAGACATCGAATTATCATTAGCCTATGATGAGGGAAGCAGAAATACTGAAATACGCATTTAGAAATCTTTATAGCCATTTTGTGATGGTGGCAATGGTTCACTGTTAGAATTCTCACCTTCCATCAAAATGCTCGCATTCAATTTCTGAAACATGGCCAGCCTTGTGTGCATCTGTGATGCTGAGGAACTTTCAGCAGAGCTTCTGAACTAAGTCAGTGCGGAGCAAAAGCCACACAACCTACTTCTGAAAACCAGCCAATGGAGCACGACGGTCAGGAGCCATCACGCACAGAGTTGCCATGAGCTGGGGACTGACGTGGGGCCAGGCAGCAGCAACATCAGCAAAAACAAAGCAACTTTACATTTGCCAGATTTACAAAGCGTGGCTTAAAATGCATCTCATTTTCTCATAAATTCATTTTTGTTTATTCGAGCATTGATCCATGGCAGATTAGGTATTAACAACAAAACCCAAAGATTCTCCAAGCAGCACAGCTTTTGTTGATCACAGGAGTGTGAAATGTAAGAAATGAAAATAAAGCATAGAAAACTGTTGGAAAGTATGGTTGAAAAGGGGAAGAACAATGTTTGCTGGTTACTAAAATGAGATCTTTTCACCTCAGCAAAAGCAGAGCAAAGGCAGAGAGATCTCTGGAAAATAAGGGCATGAGTATTTTCCCTGAATTCAAGGGAATTAATCACATATTCATGCTTAGAGAAAACCACCTATGGTTATGTTTACAAGGATCCAATTTATGCCCTATGAGATAAAAAAAATTCAATATATACAAATATACAGGCTAAATAGGTTTTACTTATGGACTGTGGCTGATCGATTTCAGGCAGAAGGGCAACTGTATGCACAAATCCATTCTATCATATAGTTAGTCCCTTCCGGTCCCCAGTGTTATCAGGAGCTGTGCATATGAGTGTTTGGCCCAGACAGGGCCTGTGTTTATCTGTCATATTGGAAATTGGATATTTTGTTAGAAGAACTGACACTAATGAAAATATAAGTTGCCTTTTACTACTCAACACTTTGCAGGTTAATTAATAGGACTCACAGTCTGGAATAAGCCAGCAATTTTCCATTTAGCTCTTCCAGATACTAGAATTAGATAGCATCATCAAATAACATACATACATTCAGGCAATTTCTAACTTTATGGTTAAGGAGCAGGGAAACCTTAGCTTCAAAATCCCTCACAATCCACTTATCTTAGAGACATAGATAGTTGGGTCCTGAGGTTTCTGTAAAGGTTATTGCATTAACTTTCTATTACTATAAATAATGATGAGAATCAATTTACAGGATGTAGCAATCAGCTTCCCTCCCCTCCCACCACACCCTCAAACCCCATTTGCTTTCCTGGAATAACTTTTTTTCTCATGGTAGCAATTTAAAGCAAATGTCCTCACACACAAAAATAAATAAATAAATAAATAAAATTCCGGATAAAAACAAAACAAACCATAGAACTTTACAAGGTGCATGGTACGTACCTCCTGTAGCAATTTATCTAATTTGTGCTGCAATTCGAGGAAGTACCGGGAGGTGATGAGACCTTGGTGGGATTTATCCAAGCAGTCTCGGCCCAGTTCAATAATCTGATGGTGAGTGAAACTGAGCACCCCATCTGCTAGCGGAAGAACGTTGTCGGGAGAGTAACTGGTGATAATTTCCTTTAGCCGTTCTTCCATCTGAGCTGTAGCCTATTTAGAGGAGACACACACACACACAAACACATACACAGAGCTGTGATACATGGAAACACTTAAGTTGGCAATTAAGCCATCATGTTTAATCTAGCATTCTTGGAGACCTTTACAAGTTGTTAAACAGAATTCTAGAAATTCAACTCTAAAACATTTCCAAATATAGAAGAGATTTTTGAGGTATATTAAGGGAACTGGTTATTCCAAGATGATAACAACTTTTTTCCCCCAGTCAACATTGTTGAGGAGCTCTGGTAAGAAGCTGTGCTGCAATCCCCAAGGCATGTGATTTGAATCCACCAGCTGCTCTGCGACAGAAGGATGGGCAATTTCTCCCCATTCCTCTGAAAAGCCACGGGAGAATCAGTCATGGTTCTGTTCTGACTCAATGGTATACAACAACAAAGACAACACTGTATCAAATGTAAAATGGTTTGTGTAAACGTTTTTGAATAACCTGAACAATATGTGTGAACTAGTAGATATTCATGTCAGATCTTGGGTCCGTTCAAATGAATTGTCAAAAATATTAGCTCAAATTGAGCTGAACAAAGTGTGTTGTAGAGCAAATTGTGTATTAATGTTGGAAGGAAAAATTATTTTGCTTTGGTAAACTTTTAAATTAAAATGAAAATAATATTTTTAAAAAAGGTACTAGTTCTTTATCATTTTTCCTACTAAAAAACCTAGGACTTGCTAGAGTTCCGCAAAGTAACATAAGTGACATATTGCATTAGGTGTTGAGCTGCTATCCAAAAAGTAAGCAGGTTAAGTTGACCAGCCATCACTCAGGAGAAGGTTGGGCAGTCCCCTCCCATAAAGAGTCACAGTGCTGGACACCGCATGTGGAGTAACCATGAGTTGGAAGGAGTTCAACAGCAGTAGGCATGGAGAGCTCCACAGGGTTAAGTCAAGACTTTCGTCTTGGGTAGATCTTAATATAATGTAAGTAAATATCTTTTATGATCTGTGTTCTTTCTCTTTCTTAAAAATCTGTATCATGACTATCTCTCATCCACTGTGTTGTTAATCACCTTCGAATTGAGGACAACTCATAAAGACCCTATGAACAAAGGGCTTGAAGCCTTTCTATAATCAACACTTATCAAAGTTCATAGAGTTTCCGAAGGCATGTTGTTCAGGAAATGGATGCCACTCCCACTTCCTCACATTTACTAGAATGATTATTATTAGAAAATATACAAAAAAAGCATTGCTGAGGATGTGGAGAAATTAGAATTCTTGTCCACAGCTTGAAGGAATGTAAAATGGCACTATTGCTATAGATACCAGTTTGAGAGTTACTATAAAACTTAATCCTAGAATTAACATGTTGTCATTGTTGTCGTGTACTGTGGAGTCAGAACCAAACAACAACTGAACCTCTAGTAGGTTTTCAAAAGCAGTAAATCGCACAGGAGACTGTCCATCTTTCTCTCATGGAGCAGCTGGTGGATTTGAACTTTGGATTTGGCAGGGCAATTCCTTACCATTGAGCCATCAGCGTTCTCTAAGTTGTTACTAGGTGCCATGAACCTATGTACAACAGAAAGAGACCCTGCCCAATCTTGCAGCGTCCTCACAATCTCTGCTGTGCTTAAGCCAACGAGCAGTCTATTTCATTGAGGCTCTTTTTAATGTTGTTGTTGTTGTTGGGTGCCATCGATTTGAGTACAACTCATAGCAACCCTATAAACAAAAGACCTGAACCTAGTCCTGTCTGGCACCACCGTCACACTTCCTGACACACAAAAGCCCACAGCAAAAGAGACTGAAGAGCAGGGATTAAAAAAGACACTTGTATGCACATCCAAAAACTTCTCCAATAGAGTAAGGGGGGAAGCCACAGACTGGGAAAAAATACTTGGTGATGACATGTCAGATAAGGGACTTATATCCGGGATTTGTAGGATACTTGAACACCACAATAAGATAAAGGTGAATAATCCAATAGAAAGATGGACACAGGATATGAACAGACACTTCACCGAAGGGGACATTCAGATGGCCAACAAGCGCATGAAGAGATGTTCAAGGTCCCTGGCTCTGGGAGAGATACAAATCAAAACAGCTAAGGGATATCATCTCACCCCAGTAAGAATAGCAAAATATAACGGAGCAGTGGGCAACGAATGCTGGCGGGGATGTGGAGGGACTGGAACTCTTATTCACTGTTGGTGGGAATGTAGGATGGTGCAACCATTGTGGAAGGTGGTGTGGTGCTTTCTCAAAGGGTTGCAAATAGAGATACCATTTGACCCAG
>NW_006400150.1:336805-353763 GCF_000299155.1 Elephantulus edwardii
ACACACACACACACACATACACACACACTGAAGCTACTGTCATTGAGGGTGTCAATTCTGCCTCAGAGGGATACTGTATTACAGAATAAAACTCCCTCATAGGGTTTGCCAAGTTGTAAATCTTTACAGAAGCAGTCACCTCTTTGTCCCATGGTGGGTTTGAACTATCTACCTTTTTTTTTTCTTTTTGTAACAGTTGAACACTTAAACACAGTACAACCAGGGCTCCTTATAAAAACATAACATGGAATGTTATTCAGTCATAAGGGAGCTCTGGTGGCCTAGTGGCAAGAAGCGGCACTGCAATCCTGAAGGCACGTGGTGGCTCAGTCTACCAGACACAGTGCGGGAGAAGGATGGACAGTCTCCTTCCGTGCAATTAACTGCCTTTGAAAAGTCACCAGAGGGTCGGCTGTGGGTTGGTTCTGACTTGAGGGTACACAACAACATTCAGTCATAAAGAGAATAATGTTTTGATACATGCTACAATACTGGTGACTTAAAAGTCTGTGCCAATTAAAGCAAGTCAGACACAAAACAGTACATATTACATAGCACCACTTATATAAAATACCTGGCATAGGCCAAAAAATTCATTAGATGTTATCACGTACAGGGAAAGGGGAAGAGGAGAAGGCGAGTTACTGAATTTCTGTTTGGGATTACGTGACACCTTTGAAAACGGACAGTATTGATGTTTACACAATATGGTAAATGCAATTAATGTCACTATTTCAAATTATACAGTTTAGTGATAGTTCCACAATGAAATCAACAAGATGGTTCAGAAAAAATTTTGGTGAGGGGAATAGAGGAATTCTTTCATGAGTAAAAGCCAAGGGTCAAATAAATCTGTTGTTTTCTTTGCTATTTTCATTCCATTCGTAGCATCACCTACTAATCATTGCCTAAGCATTGATCTCTGCTTAATTATATATGAAGGGAGAATACTGTGTCCTAATTCCCTCTAAACCTTAGCCAGTATTATGTAGCTATAGTCAGTATCCGTGTCCCTGCTGAACTAGTAACATGTGACAAATAGCTAAAACAGCTTTAATCAATGACATCTCTGTTGAGTTCATTAAAAATAATAAGTGTTCTACTGCTGATTTATGGAGCCTAAGATTTCCTTTTATTCTTCTGCTTCAGGCTTACAGACTGAAAAGGGTGTGGAAGAGGAATGACATAGGAGGTGGTTTGTCCTCCCTGAAATGTACACACATGCTTTGATGGGAAGATGTGGACACCAGGCAAGGGGGTTGTCACACAGCAGCTCCTTGGAGCTGGGGACTGGCAACGCTTTCACAGATTCCTCTCTGGCTTAATTAAACTTCCTCTTAACCATCTAACTGGGGAATATGGCAACTGTACTTTCACTTCTAAGGTAATAAATAATATGCCTTAAAAAATAAAAAGGGTAAAGAGATGGGATGTCAAAGAAAAAGAAAACAATTAAAAAAATCATGATATACTGAAATAAAGGTGTCTGAGGAAGAAAAGAACTTCTGCTTGAAGTCATAGCATCAGACCCAGAAAAGCTGACAAGAAGCACAAATGGCCTATGGGCTAACAAAGCAGATCTCTATGTACACAAAACCATCAGGGTTTACATGCAAGCCAGTTTAGCAGTGAGAATGAATAGTTCTCAGAGGTTTCAGCTTAAAATTTTGGGGATTTTACCTTTCTAATAATGCTCAGGTGGTGTTTTATGCCACTTATTTCTGCAGTGGGCCAATGCCTCACACAACCATCTGGCACCCTCCGAACCTATGCAGCCTGTTCTTTTCGATGTGTGGCATCTTAAATTCAATACATTACCTTTGGGAACCTTTCTTTGTAGACATGGTTCATCATAATTATTTCATGGTCACAGCAGGCAGGAGAACGTCCAGGGCTGCAAGTAAAGCAAATTGTCCTTTTAAATTTGTCACAGAATGGAATGAAAATAAGCTTTTTATTTATCAACAATGAGCTATATCAAAAGTACTATGCAGCCTTCATAAGGGAAAGTATATTGGGTCATAAACTACAAAATCAGTCATTAGAATACACATACACATGCTTATCTACAAAAACAGGGATGCCCTGCACAGGATTCCAAAAAGAAGGTTCAAGAAGTAGAACGCCACAAGACAATTGTAGAAGCAGTACAAAAAAGCTGGCACAGAAAATGTCATTAAATTGAGATTTTGTTCTGCATTTAGTATGAATTGGTGCAGTTCTGGAAGCTAATTAATGAATTCCAGTATAAAACAAAATCAGTCACTACAAACATTAATTCAAACATTGTGGACACATTTAACAGAATAATTTCACACTTTTTTCATACACCTGAGCTCAGCCTCACACCACTGAAGAGGTTTAAATGTCTTCCATGGCACAGATGTCATAATCGAAATCCATTTTCTAGTCTATATTTATTTGGATGCTGAGGTAGTCATTCTGTGTAATATAAATCACTGTGGGCTTTACTTTCTTCCCATCAATAATAGGGTCATGCCTTGCCTAGTAGTACATAGTTGCACAACTATGAGCATGTGAATATTATATATTCCTGAGAGGACTTGGTTAATATAGATATTCCAGGAACTCCTTTCATAAAACCCACAATAAGACCTATTTAATAAGACACAATTCCTCTATGCTTCTAGGCAAAGTAGTAAAATTAATCTTCCATTTTATATTTCAAAAGAATATATAGGATATCCCGCAATTATCCTGTCTGACTATGTTTAAGAAAGGTAAAAAATATAAGTAAACAACATCACTTCTCTTGCCACTAGGCCACCAAAGCAACTCAACCAATAACATTCCATGACAAGTTTGGAAGCGGGAGTGGCATTTACTTCCTAAACGACATGCCTCCGGAAACTCTAGACCTTTGATAAATGTCGACAGCTGTAGAGGGGCTTTTGTACATAGGGTTACTATGAGTCATGCTCAACTCGACAGCAATCAACAAAAACAACATCTATTAGGTCAAATCTTAAAACAGTCAAGTGCTCCATTTCTATGACATTATGATCCATTCTGGAGCAGACAAGGAGAAATCTTCTCAAATATATCCTCATCCCCTTTCAAGAGGATCTATATAGTCCAGTCATCACTATTGGCAGATGCCATCAGTTCTAATCCACTTCAAAGACCACCTCAGCAGAAAGAAAGTGCTTTCTGCAAAGTCAGGACCTTCCCAAGGTGACCAAATTCAACAATGAGCCCAGTGATTCAATAGGGGATATGAGGGTCAGGTCATTTTTCCTCAGAGGTGCAATTTTCACAGGTCTTAAGCTCCTGAGGAGTTTGTCCCTGCAGGTTTTAGATAAGGCTACTGGGATTGTACTACAACTTAACTTTTCTCTCTGTTCAGTCCTGTTTCTTTTCTTCCTTCTACAGAAGCACTCTCTAATAAACTTGCAGACCTGAACACTAATATCTATCTTAGAGTTTGCTCCTGAGGAACCAAATAGGACACATTATATGAAACCAAGTCAAAGCAAAATTAGCTCTACCACATGTAGAATCCAGAGAATCTAATATTCAGGGAATCTAAATACCTGGAAGCTTGTGCATAATTCTGGTAAAAACAAGACTTACAATTAAAAGAAAGAACAAATACTGGGGTGAGCATTTATAATGTAGAATCTGAAAAACACTCTTATTTGTTTGCTGCCCTTCCTTTTCAATTGATTTCCTTCTTTCTGAAGTTAAATAAAAATCTAAACTACTCTTGTACTCTAGTTAAGATTGATTGCCTTGAAATTTCAAATGCCTAGACATTTTATAGGTGGCCCCATAAGGCAACTGCAGTAATTAGTGAATTGTGTGGATTTAAAACTGAGAAAGAAGGGGGAAGGGGGATGCCTTTCTGTGGTAATTAACAATAACAAGTATATGGGGGAGGGGGAATCATACCACAGCTCACAAGGCAATTAACCATACCTATATAAATTATCCATTGGTATCAATTCCAACTCATAAAGACGCAACTGTAGGATGGTGTAGAACTGCCCCATGGGGTTTTCAACGCCCTAGTCTTTATAAAAGCAGCTGGCCTCATCTTCATCCCACCACACAAGAGTTAAAAGGCCAAAATGATACCTTTGTAATCAGTGAAAATAGCCAGCCCCGCTGGTACAGGGTTACTATGAGTTGGAACTGACTTGCCGGCAGTGGGGTTTGTTTTGTTAACTATGTTACTGTTGGTGGTAAGGTCTACATACCTCAGACTTCGGGAACGGGGGCGCATTGGGGTGTTTCTGCATCTGTTCTCAGTAGCGATGCTCTCGGTGGTACAAAAATGTTTTGATAAAAAGTGTAATTCATCTGGCGTTGGTTGGTATGGTAACTGATGCAACTTCTCCTGGGAGGAACAGGATGACTACAACAAACCACAGTGAGGTTACATACGGCATTGAAATGAAATTCATCAAACGAATAGGAAATCAAAGCACTAAACCTGGGTGAGTCCACCTTCCACATGTTTCCCCATTTATATTATAGTTACAAGAACTACTGCCTAAACGTGTACCCCGGTGCTCTTTCTAAGAGGCAAAAATGCCATCAATTTACCTATAAGACAATATTTGTAAAACAGTGCCTTTTCTAGGAAAAAACAAGATTCAGAAAATGCGCCAGATCAATCAAGTGACAGTTCAGGGTAAGAATTCAGTGCATTCAATCACATAGTAGTTTGCAACTGATAATGTTAACTCTTGTTTCTACTACTGCTTACAAAGATGCCTGGTGACTTTTTAGTCACAAAATAATTAGATGATGTGTGAGCCTCTCTGTCTAGCACATAATAAAACATGTTGTCAGCAATCAGGGGAAGGAATCTAGAAGATATTTTTTCAATAATACCATTGCCTTAAAAATTTATAATATTTTTCCCCTTTCTTTCTTAGCCAACGTATCACTTTCTCTTCTTTATAAAAATATCACTTCAATGGAGTGAGTGGGATATTTCCATCCCTTGGATATAGATTTGCTTTTCTGAAAGCATTCACTTGAGCAAGAAAAGTTGCAAACGGAAAAGTTCAACATCTCTGTTCTTCATCAGTCTAAGACAAAGAACCATAAAGCAAAGAAAGCTGGCTCTAGTTTTGATTTCTGTGGGACATAAACTCACAATTCTATTTAAAAAAGAACTGAGAATTTTTTTAGTAATTATAAAATGGTTTTTAAAAAGCACATTTTGAAAGGTAGCATTCACTTGAAAATATAAGGTTTATTAGGCTTGTCTTAATTAAAAAAAGTCATTACATTAAAGGCACACTTCATAAATATTGACGTAGAGCAATGCAGTAATACTAGAAATTAATGACTAAAACTTAAAAATATCCCCACACCAAGAATCTATAAAAACACTTTCTGAAATATATACTGAGACAAAGGGGATAATTCTAGGATGTAATGAGATTATCTTACAAACCACAGGCATGAAAACTTTCCTCGAAATACATAAAAGATGCAACTAAAACCTCTATTCAGAAAGTAAAGTTGTAATCTCAAATAATTTCACTATGAAAAAAGGAAAGATAATACAGGAGCTATGTAGTAAGCTCAAGAAATCAAAGAAATAATAATGCAATCATCAGTGTAAGCAGAAAAAAAGTTCTGCATTTTTAGGCAGATAATGTATTTTTGCCACCTGGGCAACTTTCTCACACATTATTTTCTTGGGCATACCACACACATCTTATGTGTGTATCATCTATGGGAATTAGAAAAGGTAGTGGTGATAGAACAGAAATCAGAAAATTAGCAACTAGAGAACAGAAGAAAGAAATCTGTACATATGGGTCAAAAGGAAAAAAAGTCAACAAGAAAATTCTTTACCAAGATTCCAAAACTCAGAACTACAAAATTTGCAATTTTTTTCATAAATATACACAAATTTCTTTTGGTGGTAAAATAATTAAATTGATGTGAAATTATTTCAAATAAATCATGTCTCAACATAAAGAAAACAAAAGCCTTACAAGTGACTCCATTAATAAACAACATTACCATACCTAGATAAAAAATTTGTCATTTTCATAGGTTTTCTTTTGGTAGGATACACAGTCATTGTCATGGTTACAACAATCAAGGAATCAAACACTGGGCAATTCTACAACAACAGACCTCTTTTACATGTTAAAGCAAAGATGACACTTTGAAGAGGAAAGGTGTACCTGACTCAAGCCAATATATTTCCAATTGCCTCACGTGCATGTAAAAGCAGAGATATGCAAACCCATGTTTAGCTGGAAACAACCCAAGAGCCCATCAACAAATGGATAGAGAAGCTCTGGTATATTCACACAATGGAATACTATGCAGCACTGAAAAACAAGGAACTCATGAAACACTATGCTAAATGCATGATCCTAAAGGACATCATGCTGAGTGAAATAGTCACAAAAGGACAAATATTGCACAGGGTCACTATTGTAAAACAGGACTGACATTGGGGTTGAGGAAAGACAGAGAAGAAGGGGAGGAATCATGTATACTACATTGCAACAGATGAGGGACAGAATTGTTTAAAAGGGTTATATGATTAGGTATTATTGTTATGACAGGAGTCCAGAATGAAGGCTGCACAGTGCAGTGGGCTTGGGCAGAGGGATTGCATAACAATGAAAGAGTTTTTCTTTTACTTTTCAAGGAGAAGAGTGAATTATTGGGGGAGCAGGGATGGGCAAGGAGAAAAGTACAATAATGAATGACTGGAAACCCTAAGTCTCTGTAAATTTTCATTAAAATTAATTTAAAAAAATCTGGACAAGGAATATAAAAAAACAGAAAAAAAAACTGATACTCTTAATTATGGTGTTGGTGAAGATTACTGAATACACCATAAACTGCCAGAAAACCAACCACGTCTTTATTGGAAGAAGTCCAGCCAGAATGTTCTTTGGAAGTGAGTAGAGAACAAGTCTTTATCTCACATACTTTGGGCATATCATCGGGAGGTCTCTGTCCCTGGAGATGGACACTACATGGTTAGCAGGGTAGAAGGTGAGCCAAAAAGAGGAGATAGATTAACAAGGTGACTGTAAAAAGAGGCTCCAACAGCAGTGACTGTGAAGATGGCTCTGACAGGAGAGTGTTTTGCCACACATGGCGCTGCTGTGAGTACACAGTTTGCCAATTTGATGGTATCTAATAACAGCAACACAGAATTTAATGTGAATAGTCATTAAGATACTAAAACATTGTTGATGAGCTGTAGTCCAGCTGCAGCCAGGCAGTTATGTACTTGTGTAGGAATCTGTTACCTTTTCAAAACTCAAAAATAAATTTCTTAAAGCTAGGCTCAAAGAAATGTGGCATCCACTTCCAAAATAGCTTGCCTCCAGAAACTCTATGAACTTAGAGAAATGATGAAAGTTATACGGGTTAAGGGCTTTCATTCATAAGATCGCTATGAGTCATCTACTACTTGACAGAACTTAACAACAATAGGCTCAAAGGATTCAGAGAAAATTATTATAGATCTGTAATATATAGGGGGACATCAGAAAAGTGCCTTTTATTTCAGAGTAAGAGAGTAAAAGGGATTGGGTAGAGAGGAGCATTAGGTGGGTAACTTTTACAAGTTCTCCCATTCTCATCACCCAGCAAGTGAGCATATCCTTAGTACTTAATTGATGAATCAAACTGACTCCTGAAGAATGAAGGTTTACACACAATAATGTGCTGCGAGTTACCAAGACTATTAGAAGTTAAAAAAAAAGTTCTGTTGTAATATCAATTAAGCAGTTAATCTTTCAAGACAAACATTTTGCAAAGAATTTTATTAATATTCATGCAGAAGTTCCTATTTGTTAAAAGTCCTATCCATATATATTTCATATTTACAGCAGAAATTACTATAGCTGTAAGAAATACATGGGGAGGAATGATGTCATTTACTACTGCAATTCCTCATGACTTTATTTTAAAATTAAAAATTATGATCTGAATGCTAAAATTATGATCTTGGAATAGTTTCACAAATTAATTTTTCAGCTGCAAAATTTAAAGTTAAAAGAAGTATTTAAATTTGAAGTTAAAAGGCAGTAGTACTAAATCTTCCTTTGTAGAGCTGATTAACTTCATATGAGTAAATCTTTCCAATTGCAGGAGATAGCATTTTTAACATTTTCCAGTGTTGCCATTTCCATAATATACAAAGGATAAAGCTATGATAATATTTACATTTCTGCACTAGCAGTACTGGAGTTCAACTAACAGCATAATTATCTGTAAAATTTAAACTCTATGATGTATGTTTATAATTTTATTTGTATACATTATACACTTCTTAATCTAAAAAATCACAGATGCTTGACTGACAAACTTACTAACCAAGTGAAATTAGAACTGAAGAGCAATTTGGAAAAAAGGAAAATACCACTAGGAACTAGCATCTTTACACAAGTTTTGCTGTGATATTAAAGGGCAAGAAGACCAAGAAAGTGAAGATGAGATCTATTCTAGTTTCCACTCATTACTTTTAACAATCAATAACTGAATTTTTGCACAATAGCATATACAGTCCACAAATTAAACAACTCCTTCCACCGTTAAACAAAGGGAACAAGGTCACCTCTGAGATAAAATTTCATTATTTTTTAAAAAAAAAGTAAGATTAACTGTTAACCTGGCATTACCATCTTCAATAAAATACTTAGGAGAAAAGCTGTCTTGTCTTTGATCACAACTCAACTGTCATGACTGACAATCCTGTGAATTTTTGGAGGGTAGAAGAGACTAGCTCATTTTTCTCCCAATTACCAGGGAGCAACTCCCTCCTTTGTGAGCCACTCGAGCTCTGTCAGAAACTACTGCTGTTATTACATGCCATCGAGTCAGAACAAACTCACAGCTGACCTGCTAGTGGATTCAGTGGAGTCAGTAAATCACACACAAGGTGACTGTCTATTTTTCTTCCCTGAACCAACTGGTGGATTCAAACCATCTGCCTTTAAGTTGGCAGCACAGCTCTGTACCACTAGGCTGCCACTGTTGTTGGTAAGTGCCATCAAGTCGCAGGCGACTCATAGCGACCCTATGAAGGAGAGTCCTCAACGCTTGGGTGCCTTTCATCCTCTCTCCAGGTTCATAGGGTTTCCGGAGGCAAGCTGTTATGGAAGTGGATGCCACTTTTCCTTCCAAAGGCTGCCATTAGATATACGAAATATGTGTCTGCCTAAATATTGCCTTAGGAAGGCCTCTTAAGCATATCCACAAGACAGTGGCAGCAATGATTCCATTATGTCAGATGGACAGGTCTGGCCTTTTGGTTACAAGATTTGTTTTAAACATTGTAAATTAAACATGTAAATTCCTTAAAAAGAGTCAAGAGATTTGAGTGTAGCCTACTTACTGTACTCTTAACAGCAAAGCAGTGGAGTTGGAAACACTCCCAGGTAAATCCGTGAGTCTCAGATTTCTGATCCATAAAATGAGGAAAACAACAGCAACTACCTTTTTAGGATTAAGTGAATCAGTGCATTTAAAGTAGTTAGACTAAAGCGCAGCACACCTATAAGAACTATTTGTATTTGTTAAAAGTATTTGTACCAAATGGAGTTTGACTTTATGCACACATCCTTTCCTTATAAATTCATTTTAAAAATACAGAGTGATTTACTAGAGGAAGAAAAAGAATTAGTGTTTACTTTCTCTATTTGTCTTACAAAACAGAGATTTCTATCCAGACTACAATACTCTTGACTAAGGAGCAATGTAAGATGATACAAGTGAAAGAAGCAGAAGTTTGGAATCAGGAGACATGAATTTGAATTTCTGGCATAGGGTGAATAAAAGGAGAACATGTATAGAAAGTCACACAAACAAAGAGCCAAACATTCTGTCTATTCTTGGCTTGATTCTACTTAAAGACTCCCACAGGTCTGGGGAAGAACAGTATTTAGAAATTAGAATATTATTTGTTTGATTGGTTTTTGTCAGTTTCAATATTTTTACTCACATTAGGCTTTCTGTATTTTCTACCACTAACATATGGACTAATGACCAATGGTGGATTTGATCACAAGAACCTACGAAGACCTCATTATTATTTAGGGAGAATATTTTCCACTGATGCCATTCAGAATTTTCAAACATCTTTTTTTCAGATATGAGGCTGACCTGCCACTGTAACTAGTCAGAGGTAGCAAGATGTTTCTCAAAGTAACGATGCACATGGACTATAAATTATCACCATAGGTGCACCAAAACTCCCATATAATATTACACTTGGGATTCTGGAATCACAAGCAAAAGAAATGGAAGGCAGTTGCCATTTTAATATAATTTCTTGTCAATCTGTTTCTGAGATGAGTGAATTGATGTGCTTGACACAGAACTATAGAAAAAACGCAATAGATAGTTAGCCCTTAAACAATCACCACAGGCTGTAAGGAAATGAGGAAGGAAATAAACCAGGAAGTACCCTAGAGTCACCAGGTTTATTGCCCTGCCTGGTTCAAGAGCCTCTGGACAACCTCAGCAGGTAATTACTGAACACCTATAAGGTACCAGGTCTTTTAAATAACCACTTGACTTCTAAAGCTTTGCAGAGACAGTTAGTCAACAACATTGCAAATGTAAGCTGAGAAAACACTTATCTTTCTGAATTGTTTCCAGTTTTGCTGGGCTTCTTACAGAAATGCTTTTATTTGGGGCAAGAGTGCCTATCCTTCTTCCTATAGTTTATCTTTATGGTTTCATCTTATATCTTCATTTATCTACTTCTTTTTCCTAATTGCTATTCTTATAATCTTATCTTAAAAGATATTTCTTGAAGTTTAAGTTTTGCTTTTTTTTTCCATTTAAAGGAGAAAACAAACAACTTCATCATAAGTTGCACAAGAAAAGTAAAACAAGGCTACCAAAGTTTAATGGTATTCTCAGCACTAATATCACTGGCACTAAGCTAAAGTAATACAGCCAAGACTGTATTTTTGTAACCCAGAAACTACAAATGGTATTCAAACAAAAATTTCCAATGTCCTCTAAACTAGCAATCCTGGGACTTGCTCAATTTATGCACCGCAGTGTAAAAGCTTGCAGTGAAAGTATGTCCTTTTTGTGTTTGTCAGCACATCATATGATGCGTAACCTATCTGGAGTGGCAGATACGCAGAATTTATCTTCTTTTTCCTACTAGGAAACAGCCAGAGAAAACACTGGCTAAGTAATGCCCCTGTTGTGATGAGGGAGAGGAGGAAAATCAGGTACTTACAGAAACTGTGGAGCTGGGTGTGTTTGTCCCATAGCCAGAGGAGGGGAGAGAAGCCAGGGACCAGCGGCGTCCATCAGTCCTATTGAGAAAGGAACTTTAGCTCAGGCCAATCCTGGAGTACTGTTACAAGGGAACCCCGGGGAAAGCGAGTATTTTTAGTGAAACAAATGACATGAACATAGTCTGTGACAATGTGAAAATGCTCCGCAATGGTCAGGGTAAACAAACATTATACAGTAGGTTGACTTTTATTTAAACAGAATCAATACACCCAAACAAGGGGAAAGCGAATGGGTTGATCCATAGTATTGATCTCTCACTAATACACTTTGATAAAATGAATACCAAGGATAATTACAACTGTCAGACTCAGCAGATTCAAATTAATAAAAACAGAGAGGGAATAAGAAGAACACTCTTATCTGGAAGCTGATAACCCAGGCTGAGGCTCTGGGAAGGACCTGGATTACTGCCTGGCACAGGAGCCTGTGGGGACTTCCACTGCATTCTAAAGACTCTCAGCTCATTATTTCCAGGAAACTGTTCTCCTCATCACACTGAGGAAGGAAGGGATCAGTGGCTGGCTCAAGTTTAAGTGGCAGATAGCTCTTGTACTAAGAAAGTGTCTGGCCTTAGGCTCAGAATCCCTTAAGAGTTATTGGCTTCAGGCATGACCTGACTTCATAAAGAGTCATTTGAAAGCCTCTTGCAGAGCCGTGGCCAGGCACAGTGAGGGGCAGGACAGAAGATTCTCCTCTCCAAGTGGAACTTAATCCAAAGAGGAGAGTTATCTACCTCCGTCTTCAAGGCAAAGTGTCAGCAGTCTTGATGACATGAGAACTGTTTATATTTTCAAATGGAGTTTGGTGGAATGGATGCTGAGTAGAACTCCGGCTCTGAATGACAGTCATTACAAGGACCTCAGGGGGTTAATGCATTAGCACAGAAAGTAATGCTGCTAAAACAAAGGGACACCAGAAAGGAAATTTTCTGAAATTTCTAGAATTCCAGAGAGATGTCCTTATTTGCAAAGTTTCCAGAGACTTGAAACTGACTAAAAAAAAATAAATAAAATCTCATGACATTGTGAAAATACACAAATTTGTCAGGGAATAAAACAGAGAAAATACATTTTCTGATGAGTATTTTACATTTGTATGTACAGTGGACAAATGCAGATTTTTCTTTTGTAATTTATGTTAGATTAATTAAATAAAAGATAAGGGTGAACAAAATTTACCACAGACACATTCACAGTAAACTGAAGGCAGTGAAGAGCATTAGACTTGAATGTGAGAAACATTACAAGTAGAGTTCACACAAAAAAGCTCCTATTTTAGTGAAAATATAGTTATTAGCTATGATAATTATTGGCTTCACTAAAGGTGAATGGCCCACAAGAACGAAATGGAGAAATTAAAGTGGACAATCACAGAACTGTTACAATGTTAAGATTTTTTTTGGTAACATTTACCTGTCATTTCTGTGCCATGATTGGAGTATAATTGAATTAAGAGGATTTAAAAAAACAACAAACAAACAAAAAAACACAGAAGCAAAATAAGATGTATGTAAAGATATCAGTAAAAGGGAAAATTGAAAATTCAATTATATATTCTCTGAAAATATTTTTTAAACCATCAAAATACTAGGTAGAACTAGAAGCGAAAAAATCACTATAATAGCATACTAAGAAAGATATTTGACTATCAGTTAAACAGGTACAAGTTGTTTCTTTTCTGGTTATTTATTAAAGGCTTAGAATTATTCTCATACTTTATGTTTAATACACCTCCAACTTTAAAACATAAAAAAGGGATATGATTTTAGAAGAATTATTCAGTCCATTTAATAGCAATTATCAGAAACTAGTCTCTGGAAAGAGTGAGGGACACAATTTCCTCCACCATGACTTTGTTTTGTGATTCATTAACTCTCCTTTCCCTCAGGTATCAGTGAACATATTTCAGACGAGTGAACAATTCCAAGAGGAGACATGTTCTTATTAGTTCTGAAGCATAAATTACGTTTGCTTACTCCGGAAAACACACAACGAGAAAGGTGTTTAAACAAGAGCTTTCTCAGTATTTTGTGCAGGCACAAACCAGAAATAATTTATGTCTCATAAAGTTACCTAAGTTGTCCGTGTCTATTTACTCAAATGGAGCACAAAGGACCACTGCATTTTCATTACCATGACAACTGCAATCATAAGTGACTATATATGCTATAGACAGCACTTAAGAGAAAGCATGCCCTTTTTTCCTAGGCAGATATCACACAAGTACGATTTGGATCCTAATAATGATGTTTTCTTTTCTTTGCAGTAGTGACCAATAAAACTTATCTGAAGAAAAGCCCACATTCTTGCCACAGCAACAAAGCCTTTCTGAGAAGAGTCATTTTCCTGGCAGATGGAAATTCTATGTTATGTTAAATAAAAAAGGAGGGAAGAAGCATCTGATGGGAGTACAGGACACAATGGCGTTTGTGAAAAATACTATTGCAGTACTGCTGTTAAGTGTCCTTGAGTTGAAAGTGAATCATAGTTGACCCTCTAGCAAATTGTCAGAGGCTTTAAATGGCATCTCCCGGCCCATCCCCTGCAGCAAACTGGTGGACTCCAACCACATGCCTTAGGGTTGGCAGCATGATTTCTTATCACTGCACTACCAGGATAATACAAATGAAATGTTCCAGTATAGACCTGCCTTTCACAGCTTACAAAGGAAAACATGTTCATCAACATCAGATGAACTAAATTAGTATTAAAGTTTGCACTGAGAACATGATTCTAGCTTAAGAAAAAAATCTACTAGACTATGATACTAATGTCCATCCTTTTACTTTAAATCAATAGGAATAAGTTAACTTGGTAATTATACCCTAAAATATGGACTAGACAATATGGACAGCAGATGTGTAGTGATGTTTTCCACACTGTTAAGTAGACTGCTGTATTTATTACACGGGATGCCCACTGATGGAGAATTATAACATCGAGCAAGTACAATGAGGAATAACTCGTAAGTCTGACCTTTACCCCACTGCCTAGGAATAATTTAAAAACCAGTAATATTCCTTTGATATAAGTTCAATACACAACCACATTTTTAAAAATAATAGGGTAAGGACATAAAATGGCATTTCTTCATAGGCTCAAAATGCACACCACATGGAATGGAACGGGGGGAATTCCATGTTTCCTGGCTAACCAATCAGTTCTAAAGAAGAGAAAGATCTTAAGTTAAATAAAAAACATAGTATTTGAGTTTTCATAACTAACACAAGAGTCCATTTAGTTGGGAGAAAAAGAGTTGTAAAAGATGCTCACTCATGGCCTAATCTAAATTAATACTTTTGAAGAGTGTAGAGGGGGCTCCATCTGGAAATTCATGCAAAATGAACTCAAGGTCTCCTGTGATAATCTCTTGTCACGGTTTATGGTCAATTTGTCAAAAATTAACATGCCTGGGGGTTTGTGTATTTTTATAGCACAGAAATAAAATTCATCTGTCCTCTAATCACCCACTTAATTATTAGATTTTCTCAATTTCCAGAAATCTGGCAGGATTAAGAAACTCTGATTCATGTCATGCTTAAAAGTATACTATAGTGAGATTTGCATTTTCTTCTTGCTTAAAGAAATTAAGTTCATTTTATTTTTGTACAAGTTGTATTTTAAAGATATGATGGGCTCCTGTATAATGATTTTTTAAAATTTGTTTTTAGCCTGGAAGTATATCATTCTGAATGTAATATTCACTGAGTGGACACAGGTGTTGTGTTCAAATTTTCACGTGTTGATAGTGCTTAAAACCTAAAAACGGAAAGTTGAAATTGGAAGAAAAGCAGGGGGAAGTCTGAAAAAGTCTTTGACGATCGTGTGTTAGTTATTCGTGGTTGAGGGGATAAGATGGATTGACACAGTGGCTGGGACGGGAGGAGGTTGAACCACAGGAATAAACTTAAGGGTGGTGCAGGACGGGGCAGCGTGCTTTGTCATGCCCTGCACAGGATCTCCGTGAGTCAGAACCAACTCCACAGCACTTCACAACACCAACATGGTGGGGCCCTGTACTGTACTCACAAAAGCCTTATGTAATAATGAACCAGATCCCAGAACGTCAGAGGAGGGGGGCAGGATTCCTGAAGTAACATTTTACATTCCTTTCACAATTAGTTCTTACCTCCGTGCAAATGAGAAATGGGCTGAGGCACTGGGGGAGAAATTTCTGGGACTATCTTGAGGGCTATTTCCTGTAGAAAGAAAAAAAAATATGTGTAACTTGATTATGTTTTTGTACCATTATTCAGACCCAGAAACTTCTTCCTCTCAGTAATAAACAGGTCTCACTATACTTCGATGACATGCCCTCCCCTCAGTGTTTCGGTTTTGTGGGAATGTTGTTCTGGGGTACTTAAGTTCTAGCACTCCTGCATAACACTGTCACTTCTCATACCAGTCATCTCAAAAACAAAATAAAACAAAAACAAACCATAAAAAACCCCATCAAACACATTGCCTGGAGCTAACTCATAGCTGACCCTCCAGAGGGTTTTTCAGAGGCTATAAATCGCATGGGAGTAGAAAACTACTTTTTTTCTCTCACTGAGCTGCTTGGGAATTTGAACCATAGAGAGATGTGACCTACATGTGACCTTTATGTTAGCAGCACAACTCTCTACAGGCTACAGCACCAGAGTTCAATTCTCTCTATTTAATAATCCAGTATTTCCATTCTGTCAGAGCCAATGGGTCATATCCAACTCACAGCTGACCCTCCAGGAAGTTCTCAGAGTCTGTAAACAGCTGAGGAAGAGACTGCCCCTCTTTCTCCCACTGAGCTGCCGGTGAACTGGAACCACTAGAGAGATGTGGCTTTTGGTTTGGCAATGCAGCCCCCCCATCCCTACTCACTAGGCTACCAGAGCTCCCCTTAATGCTACAGAACAACGAATACATAAACATTGGTTGTCACCTTCCAGGTGTTAGCTTTTCAAACAATGGCAAGAATGGAGAAGCTTGTGTTTTCATTTATGGGATGGGCTTTCTACTTTAGGCAGGTAAACTGAGTACTTCTGAATCAAAGATAAGAGTAGAAGTCTGAAAAAATAAGATTAGTCCTATTCCAAAGAATGTTCATTGAAGGTAGATGTGCCAGAACACATCATAAAATATTGGGAGAACAAAGCCAATTCAAGCTTATTTTCGAAATGTCATAGCTCTATCTCATCGACTGAATGGCCCAGAATTACCCCTGGTCACTATTCCCTTCAACAACCTCTCTGCTCCTCAGCAGCTGGACTGTGTCTGGCCCAGCAGTGTCTAAAAGCCGCAGCCACACAGAAGCTGGCAGGTCCCGTTTGCCCCACGCCCCAGTCAAGCTGTAGCTCAGGAGTCTCCCTCCGAGGCCCATGGGCTGTATGACTGCTCTGCTAAGGAGGACAGCTCTGCAGGGGACGTGTTACTTTTTTATTAGACCACTCAACCTGCTGCTGATGATTGAGGAAGCTTGGCAGACAGCTGGCAAGGGGAAGTCAGGACACTCCAGACCACCTTGCTTCACTCTGCATGTTTAATTAGATTGGTGAACTGTCTGAGGACACGACAGGCTCTAAGCGGTGTGACTTAGGAGAAGGGAGCAATTGCGAACAATCCTTGTGCTTTCTTTTTTTTTTTCTATAATTATATTTTATTAATTTTCATAAACATTTACAGAGATTTTGGGCTTCC
>NW_006400150.1:355499-394463 GCF_000299155.1 Elephantulus edwardii
TGTCATTGTACCAGTACCATGCTGTCTTTACCACTACGGCAGTGTAGTAGGATTTGAAATCAGGGAGTGAGATACCTCCTACCGTTCTTCTGTGCTTTCTTGAAAAATGGAAGAGAGAAATCAGGAAGGTCAATTCCATCCTAAACAGAAGGCCAGTTGCCACGTTACTGGCTTCTTAATAAAAGTGACAATTATAATTAGGTGTAAGGAATGCAAGTCTTCAGCTTAAAGCCAGTACCTGGCTATAAAGGTAAACAATTTATTAGCTGTATGTGAAAAGAATAGACTAACACATTAAGGAGGATAAGTTTAGTGTTACCTTGAGGACTTCCACAATGGCTACTTTGGTACTGAAAATTTTTCAATTAACTTAAGGTTGCAAATTTTATAGTGATGCCTTCAACAGATGCTATTAACTTTATGACAGACAGCACAATCAAAGTCATTTAACTGGGAAGCGCTGAGAAGCCCATTTCTTTATGGAGAGAGAATCGAGAAGCATGTTTCCCCCTGCTGCAATGAAATTTATCCTGTCTCTGCATCTGTTGTTCCTCGGGCCCCTGGAGAAACAGATTCTGCATTTGCCATCCAGTAATCCTCGACGCTCTCTGTCCACTTATCTACACAGCTAAAGGGAGCTCTTTCAGCTTTTCCCAACAGCCTTCATCTTCACCCCTCCAATTGTAGCTCATACTCTAGTCTTGTCTTTCAAAGGTCCTAACCACTTTAGTTAGCTAAATATTTTGTTTCCTAAAGGGGAATGCCAGAATCTTGGTGGAGATTTTTATTTTGATTGGAGGGAAACACTCACTTGGAGAGAAACACTTTTCTCACATCCCATATAGAACAAACAGTAAATTATTAGGAGCAATGGATTTACTGTTTCTGAAAAGTCACTGTAGGGTCAGCTATGGGTGGTTCCAACTCAATGTTACATAACAACAACATATATATTTAAAACTATCATAACCGTTTTAATCTTTGAAGTTTGCCTTCCTACGTTGGGGTGCCTTTTTTAAGCTCTTTAACTGAAAACATCCCTAACACTTTCCCATCTCTTCTGCTGCTGCTGGAAAACTAAGCCAAATCACAGTATCTTCAACCTCAAGATTACAAAGTCATCAAAATAGTGCAGCACCAAAATTAATTATCATAAAGGTTCTAAGTGCCAAGAAGCATAAGGGAAAAGAAGGATTATGTGGTTTAGAGGACTTGATAAATTGATTAAGACAAGAAGCTTGAGCTTAATTAGAGGGCAGTTCAGTGGACACTTTAGGTAAAAGCAGAAATGAATTAGGAGTTCAGGAATAGTAAAAAAAAAATCACATGAACACAACAGGTTGTTGGTAGCGAGACAAGCTCTCTGGTGGCCAGGAACATTGTTTTGGTAAAGCCAATAAACTGAGGATTATGTTCACTGGTACTTACTAAAAGGAGGTCTTAGAGTATGTAGGTGGTGCAACTGTTAATGATGCAAATCAATAGGTCGGAGGTTTTAGTCCACCCAAAAGTGCCCCAAAACAAAGGTGTAAGAACTTGCATCACAAAACCAGCTCCTGAACTTCTGAAGTGTAGTTCTACTCTCACACATGAGATCTGGAAGAGCTGGACAGACTGGGCAGGAAATGGTTTGCTTTAGTATGAGTAGTAAAAATCCTTTAGAATCAAGAGTGTCAGGAATTGACTGGCAGCAACTAACACAACAAGCAAGAGAGATGCTGGATGTTATAAAATGGCATGAGGGTACTGGATGAATAGAGTGGTCACAAGGGGGGGGGCTACATTAGGATATAGAGGATTATTAAGGGAATTCTGCAGAACAATCAAAGCACAGTCACTGGATGGATTCGAAACAAGAATTTTAAAAATATAGACACAGTGAACGTAACAGTGGGCTTGAGTGTGTCAGAGATTGTAAAAACAGAAGAGTGTTCAGATCAGTTGTTCATAGATAGGGTCATAAAAACAACAAAAGTGACTAAAATCTCAAGAACAAGTGGAGTAGAAGAATATCTGCCACATTGAGGAGGGTTTTCAGAGAAACTGACTTGGTAGTCTTTAAAGGAAGGTGCAAGAGAGCACTCTAGATTTTTGTGCCATGCAGCAGAGTATTTCTACATTTTCCTCAGGGAGAAATTACGAGTTTAGTAGATTAGATAGGCAGAAGCCTTTGTTCTTATCTGAAATAAAAATCGATTTCTGCATTATCAACTAAGTCTCTGAAGACTTAGTGACATAATTTTGTTTACAGCAATCACAATCCTGCTCATTTAGAACAGACCAAATTGGACAACACACCCTATTCACTCTTCATTCAGATATGAAGGACTGAGGCCATTCTCTCTCTCTCTCTCTCTCACAGACACACACACACATGCACGGCACTTTTTCTCCAGGATGAGAAAGCAAGAGAGATTGAAATCAGAGTCCTATACATGACCTTCACTCCTCACCGCCCTGCTCTCTGATTCATCCACCCATCTGCAAAGCGATACCTGAGAGACTCTCAAATGAAAACTGGTGCCAGTGAATTCTCTGCCCATATGTGCAGCACTTGCTTATAACTCAAATCCTGCTGCTCTGAGGGATTTGTTGGCTCTTGCGTGTCTGAGAGTGAGGACACTTTATAGACTGCTGGTTTTGAGGCTGATGTTTCTGACCTGGTAAAGTAAACCTCAGTGGTGGCCAGGCATTAGATAGGTAATTAACTCCACCATCCACAGGGGAATGAGCACAGCTAATACGTAAGCGGTCTATCAAAATTATACTTCACCTAACGGCCCTGCACGGGGTGCCTCATTTTCGAGGCAGTTATTGTTAAGAAAGTGATTTCCAGATTAATTAAATTGTTTGATTGCTTTGTAATTAGGCTAGAGAAGTCCTGTGTCTTCACCACGAAGAAGCAAGCTGCAAATCTTTTTAAAACACATATGTTTTGCCCACTATAGGTTATTAATGTGCTTTTAATAGCTGTCTGTTCACAAAATGAGAGTTTCAGAGGCCCTGATTCTCTACCAGGACTTAGGGAATAGAAGAATTAATGACAACTGCCATTTGAAAATCCTGGTGGATCAAAGAGAAAGCCCCATTTGAATCCTTATTGCTGTTACTTGATGATCTATAAATGAGTGGTGATGTTTTACACCATAACAACTAGTTCTGTCGTTCTTATCACATCAAAGGCGATTCTTGGCAATGCCCTAGCATTGCATGCAAACCTTAGGACAGAGCTTTACACATTCCAATCCAGAATCTCTTTCTGATTGTGTCAGAAAAATGAGGTTCGCAAGCAGTTAGGCAGGAACTTCAAACTAAATTAACACCACCAAAGAAAAGTTCAAGCCATCACAGATGTCAGAGTCTGTCCCGCTGGACTGAGACAGGTGACATGAGGAGAGAGTCAGAAATCTTCCCAGCATTTAGACACTTGTCTGGGGAACTGGCTCCTCTCCAGGTATGACTGGAGAATATTAATTGAACTTAGGCAGCTGTTTAGAATCTGAGAGGTCAGGGAAAATCCTAGGTTGGCCTTTGATGAAACTGTTAGTGGAAAGGCTGAGAAATGCTTGCAAGAGGCCCTTGAGTTGATGGAGACATATCCTTAGGTTTCCAACACAAAGAGCATTTCTCACAATGACTTGAGGTTTTATAATCTGGGCTCTAGGGACCTCTTTTATATTTCCCTTTCCTGCTGTATTGATCCTTTTATAGTGAGCACAGCCACTCTTATCTGCCTGATTGGCTGGTTCACTCAGTACTTACTGCCAACCCTAAGGCACGTGGTTGATTCCATCAACTGCTGTGTAGGTGAAATCTGGGCAGTTTCCTCTTGGAGGATTTACTGCCTCTGAAAATCTGCTGGAGGGTCAGGTATGAGTTGGTTCCAACTGGAAAGCACATAACAACAACAACAACAACAACAACAACAACAACAACATGTAGAGGAGGGAACTCAGTGGCCCAGTTAGTAAGGTGCCAGGCTGCCAACCTAAAGGCAAGTGGTTCCTCTCATGATTTATAGTCTCTGAAAATCTGCTGGAAGATCAGCAGTGAGTCAGTTCTGACATGACTGCAAAGGGAAAGTAAGAATAGAGTGAGTGAGCTCTGGTGGCCTAATCCTTAAAGGTGGCAGCCTTCAATGGTATGGATACCTGAGCAGCTCCAAGAGAGAAAGACTGTCTCTTTCCCATCAATTTACAGTCTCTGGAAACCTGGCTGAAAGTCAGCTGTGGGCTGGTTCTGAATCGATGGCAATGAGAATGTAAGAGAATGACATAGTAGAGAAGGATACAATTTTACTGACTTTTCTAGAAAGATCTTACTAGTTGTCTGTGGTCACTGGACTATAAGGAGGAACAGTGGATGAAGGTGAGGAGGGTACCATTACCAAAGAGATAAAAGGGGATAGGGATTTGGAGAGGGTATCTGCAGATCTCATGTGTGTTTTGGCAAAAGAACTAATATAGTTTTCTGTAAAACTGAATTGGGTAGAATACTGTTGAATAAAAGAGCACAAAAGAAAGGCTTTCTGATTTTAGAACTAAGCAACTGGGCATTTGGTGGCATTAACTGAGACAAGAAGAGTAGTGAAGCATGAAATTCAGGATTCTGATGCAGAATTAAGAGTGAAAATAAACACTTGAATAATTTTTAGGCATATTTATTTATGAAGGTTTCAATATAAATAACCAAATATATTGAAATGTTTCAATACTCTACATTATATATGGTTATATATAATGATACTCATTCAGGTGCAGTTCTTTTTTTTCCCCAATGCAACTTGTCTTTTAATTTTCTGACTGCTGGTGCCAACAATGTTGATTACGTATTCAAGTAAGATTAAATTATTAACAGGTGTAGTTCTTGTGTAGCATTTCTATTCTTTAACTAAACTTGTAAGACTTCAGGTACATTTTTATTATTATGCTTCAGAGCACATAGCATTTTCCTTAGTTCACATTTTTAGTTCTCAATGAGTTTACCATGAGAGTCCTTGGGAGTACAGATAGTTAAGTGAACAACCACTATCTAGAAGACGGGCATTTCAAACCATCTGGAGCTGACTCAGAAGAAGGGACTGGTGACCTGTTTATAAAAGATCACAACTTTTAAAACCTTACAGAGCAGTAAATTGACAGTAGTAACTCAAAAGATCAACTATGATTCTGGGAGGTCATAGAGTTTATATTATCAGAAGTAGAACAAATGTTCATTAAAATTAATAAAATTTAATTAATAAAAAAATGACGTGTTCCGAATCCCTAGCTCTAAGAGAGGTGCAAATCAAAACAAGTATGAGATATCATCTTACCCCAGTCTGATTTGCAAAATTTGCCAGAACAGCAAACAACAAATGCTGGTGAGGTTGTGGAGAAATTGGAACCCTTATTTACTATTGGTGGGAGTGTAAAATGGTGCAACCACTATGGAAGGCGGTGTGGTGCTTTCTCAAAAAGTTGCAAATAGAAATACTATTTGACCCAGCAATTCCACTACTGGGAATACGCCCTAAATAAATCAGAACTGTCACCCAAGCAGATATATGCACACCTATTCATTGCAGCTTTGTTCACAAAAGCAAAGAGTTGAAAACAACCCAAGTGTCCATCAACAAACGAATGGATAGAGAAGCTGTGGTATATTCAGACCATGAAATACTGTGCTGCATTGAAAAACAAGAAACTCATGAAATATTATACCAAGTGGGTGACCTTGGAAGACATTATGCTGAGTAAAATATCTCAGTCACAAAGGGACAAATACTCTATAATTCCACTGTTATAAAACAGGACTGACATCAGCTTTGGGGGAAATATGAGAGAAGGGGGGATAAATAATGTATACTTCATTGAAACAGATGAGAGAGAAAACTGTTTGAAAGGAATATATGATTAAGTACTTTCATGAAAAGAGTCTAGAATGAGAGCTTCATAGGGCAGTGGACAGGAGCTGGCGGGATTGTATAATGAGGAAAAGGTTTGGTTTTTTTTCCCTCTTTTTGAAAACAACAACAAGCAAACCAAAAAACAAAACAACAACTGGGGGAGGGCTGGGCAGGGAATAAAATGTGCAACAATGAATGAATAAAACTCCAAAGTCTCTATAAACTTTCATTGAAATGTCAATTAAAAATTTTTTTTAAAATTTTTATTGTATCATTTTTACGTGTACTGTCAAATCAGATCTGACTGGTACAGGAGGAGATTGCTCCCTCCTTCTCCAGCAGAGCACCTGGTGGCAATTAAAAATTTTTCAAAAAAGATGTCTTTGCAAAAAGAAGAGTGAACTGTGGAGGAGGGGTAGGCAGGGAGAAAAGTGTAACAATGAATGAATGTAAATTCAAAGTCTCTGTAAATTTTCATTAAAATTATTATTAATAATAATAATAATAAATTTTTTTTTAAAAAAAGAATAGTTGCCCAACTTGAACACTACCAGTGGTACTGAATTTTATTTATAGAAGTGCCTGAACTGGTATATGTTCTGCCACATAAATTCACAATAACAACAAATAATTTAAAAATAGCATTAGAAAATGTCTTCTAGAGATGGAAAGCTCTAGAGGCTAAATATTGAAGTTTGGATAACAGCAATTTTAATTGTCCCATTTTCTATCACCACAGGTAAAACGGAATCAAAATGTAACAGGATAATAACCATACACATACAAGAACAATCTGATACCACCATTATCATTCAAATACATGCACCAATAACTACAGCTAGAAAGGCAAAAATATAAGAGTTCTACAAACTTCATCAAACATGCAACCGAAATTCATTAATAATAACTGATGATGGGAAAGCAAAAGTTGGGAACAAGGAAGAAGAATCAGTAGTTGGAAAATAAGAACTTGATGACAAGATTGAGGCTGTAGCCTTAACACAATCAATGACATAATAATTGTAAATACCTTTTATAAAAATCACCAATGTAAACTATGCACATAGACCTCACTGGATGGAATAAACAGGAATCAGACTGATTACATCTGTGGAAAGAATCACTGGAGAAGCCCCATATCAGCTAGGTCAGATGGTGATTGTGGAATAGACCATTAACTACTCATGTACAAGTTCAAACTGAAGCTAAAGAAACTCAAAACATATCCTCAGGAACCAAAATATGACCTTGAATCTACCTAGTTGAATTAAAAAACCATTTCAAGAACAGATTTGAGGCCTTGAATGAATGAAAACTAGATGAGCTGTGGGATGATATCAAGAATATCACCCATGAAGAATGCAAAAGGTCATTACTAAGAAGAAGAAGAAAAGACAAGATGGATGTTGGAAGAGACTCTGAATATGGCCCTATAACACTGACAAGCCAAAGAAAAGAAAGAAATCAGAAAGTTAAAGAACTGAGCTCAGAAAGACAAAGCAAAATATCATAATGAAATGTCTAAAGACTTGGAGATAGAAAATCAAAAGGGACGAACTCTCTCGACATTTCTTAAGCTGAATGAACTGAAGAACAAATTCAAGCCTTGAATTGCAATGCTTAAAGATTGCAGTGTTCTATGGGGAGAATACCAAATGATCCAGGAAACATCAAAAGAACATGGAAGGAATCCACAGAATCACTGCACCAAAAATAACTGGCTGACAGAGAATAATTTCATGAAATAACATAATGATCAAAAAGCAATGGTGATGAAGGAGGAAATTGAATCTGCTCTGAGGGATCTGGCAAAAAATGGGCTCTGAGAATTGACGAAATGCCAAATGATGCATTTCAACAAAGGGATGCTGCCCTGGATGTGCTCATCAGTTTGTGCCAAGAAATCTGAAGACTGTTTGGCCACCTGACTGGAAGAAATCCATATTCATTCTCATTCTAAAAAAAGTTAATCTAACAGAGTATGGAAACTATCAATCAATATCAGTAATAACACTCACACTAAATAAAGTTTTGCTGAAGATTATACAAAAATCACTGAAACAGTACATTGACAGAGAACTGCCAGAAATACAAGCTGGGTTTAAAAGAGGCTGTGACATTAGGGATATATCAACGTCAATGTCAGATGGATCTGAAAGTAAAGTACCAGAAGAGTATCTATTTGTGTTTCATTGACTATAAAAAGGCATTTGACTATGCAAACCACAATATCCTGTGGCTAACCTAGACAAGAATGGGAATTACAGAACACTTAATTGTGCTCATGCAAAACCTATACTTAGAACAGGAAGCATTTGTCAAAACAGAGCAAGGAAACACTGAATGGTTCAAAATCAAGAAAGTATTCTGTTAGAGATGTGTCCTTTATACTTTTTCAACCTATATGTGGAACAGATCATTCGGCAGCTGGAGTCTATGAAGAAGAATGTGGCATCAGAATTGGAGGAAAACTAATTAACAACCCACATTGTGCAGATTTTGGAAGCAGAGGTGGCATTCACTTTGTAAACAACATACCTCCAGAAACTCTATGAACTTTGATAAATGTCCAGTTATAGAGAGGCTTCAAGCCTTTTGTTCATAGGGTTACTATGAGTCCTGCTGGATTCGAAGGCAATCATCATCAACAATATTATGCAGATTACTCAACCTTGTTTCCAAAACTAAAGAGGACTTAAATGTTTGCTGTAGAAGGTCAAGAACTGCAATCTTCAATATGAATTTCATCTTAGTATCAAAAAAACAGAGATCCACTCTACCAGGTCAACTTGGCATCATCATTATAAGAGGTGAAGAGATTGAGGCTGCTAACAATTTCATCTTACTCGAGTCCACAATCAACATTCTCGGCACCAGGAGTCAGGAAATCAAAAGATGAGTTTGTCAGGGACCTCTCCAGAGATGATCCAAGTTACACTCCTCTCAATTACTTGCTATGAATCTGAAAGCTGGACAACGACTAAGGATGAAAGAAGAAGTATCGATGCCTTTGTGCTGTGGTGCTGGAGAAGAGTATTGAACATACCATGGATTGCCAGGAGAACAAAGAGGTCTGTCCTTGAGATGGTGAAACCAGTTGTTTCTTGGAGGCAAGGACTTTGAAACTTTGTGTCACATTCTTTGGACTTGCTATTAGGAGGGACCAGTCCTTGGAGAAGGACATATCATGATTGGAAGGGTGGAGGGTCAGTGCAGAAGAGGAAGACTTTGGATAAGATGGATTGACACAGTGACTGGCAATGGGGGCAGATGTGTCAGAGCTAGTGAGATTGGCTCAACATAATGCAGAGCTCAGAGCTATTGTGCTTAGGGACACTATGAGTCCTAGTTGAACCAACTGTTAACAACAGTAACAATCACACACTCTATTCTAGTTCTCATTTTCTCTCACTGACTAATATCCTAGATGCGGATGGGACTTAAACTCTCGTTATTAATGTAAATAAATAACAGCAAAAAAAATCCACCAGCCAATCTGATGGGGAGAAAGAAGGGCAATTTCCTGTGTAATTTATAGCTTCTGAAAACCTGCTAGAAGAGCACCTATGAGCCAGTTCCAATTTCATAATAGCAATGAATTGATTGTTAATAAGAACTAGTTGAATTCAACCAATCAATAAGAAATACTTGGGTATTTTAAATTTAATAATTATACGGGGCTTTTTAATGCAAAGAAGCTTTGAACTTTCTGCGAGGACAGATTAAATGAATAATACTCAAAGAGTTAAATATTTACTATTGGATTTGAATGTCACCAACTGTAGACTTTTAGTGTAGCACCAATTCTGAATCCTTATTCATGTGAAAAAAGAAACTTTCTTAAACCAAAACACTTAAAGGCACCATAATTACTTAAAAACATTCACACAAACACATGAACACTCTCAATGGGTATAATATATAGCCATTTCACAAAAGACTCAATAGATAAATGTGTATTTCATGCTTTCTCAGGAATGACTGATAAGGTGATAAGGTGGAAAACATGTAAGAAGTAGAAGAGAGACCCAATAACAGGTCAATTTCTATATCACAAGATCTCACAGACGCCTATTGTCTCCATTACATGAAGTCATTACTCAGGAATTTGTGTACTGTATTTGAAATACTGTGGCATTGACACGAATCCCTTGGAGATGTGTTATAATGGGTTCTTGAGAATGTTTTAGCTTTTCATTGACCCTTCCTTATAACTCTGAATTGATGTCACATCTCAAGGTGATCCCGAGTAAAGACTGGTGAATGTCAAGAGTGATGAAGAAAGTTGATTTTTAGTTGTGCATTTTCCTCCCATCTACAGTAATTCTTCCTGCCAGCAAGAACAGAGATTACTTTTACTCTTTGTTTAAAGATACTGAGCAGCATTTTATAAGGTCAAAGAAATGGAGGTCAGAACAGGGCCTCTGTAAGAGATACTTGTAAATTTCAAGCAATTTTATGAAATTTGATGCATCTTATTAATCTCAGGTAATTAATTAGATTCTATCTGGATAAAGGACTCTGAGGTAAAGAAAGTAATCTAATGCGTGCATATTATTTTCCCCGTTTTACATGAAAGGATTTTAATTCCTTAACATAATTAGATGCAAAAAAAGTCCCTTTTTACTTAGAAGAGGGGTGGAGTTTATCAGGAAATTGGTTTTCTGAGATTGCTTGCTTCAACTTCTTAGTAATTTCTAGTCAAAGAGAAAATATTCAAATTGCATCCTGCATAGTCATATTACTAAATAAATGTAATATTAATGCATTCTTTATTAAAATCCTCTTCCTTTCAGGTCCTGCTAGTTGTTTTAGTTGTAGAGTTTTGTTGTTGTTGTTGTTGCTTCGTGGGGTAGTTTTTTTTAAATTTTTTGGGGTTTTTTGTTTGTTTCTTTGGGTTTGTAAAAAAACCAAAACCTAACAAAAACCTGTTCTGCCGGCCTGGTGGGGAAAAGCTGCGCTGCATGTTCAGAGGCCAGTGGTTCAACTCCAGTAGACGCTCCATACGAGAAGGATAAGCAGTCCCCTCCCATGCAATTTGTTGTTGTTGTTGTTGTTGTTATGTGCTGTCAAGTCACTTGTGACTCATAGCGACCCTATGTATAACAGTCCTAAACCCTCCTCTATCCTGTGCCAATCGCGTTGCCTCTGACACACCCACCCCGACTACCCCAGTCACTGAATCAATCCACCTCATAGAGGGTCTTCCCCTCCTGCGCTGTCCCTCCACCCTACCAAGCATGATGTCCCTCTCTAAAGACCTGTCTCTCCTTACAACATGTCCAAAGTATGTCAGACGAAGCCCCAGAATCCTTGCCTCCAAGGAGTAGCCTGGTTTAACCTTCTCTAGGATGGATCTGTTTGTTTTCTTAGCAGTCCATGGTACATTCAGTACTCTTCTCCAGCACCACAGCTCAAAGGCGTCAATTCTTCTTCTATCCTCCCTAGTCATTGTCCAACTCTCTGATGCATAACAAGTGATTGCAAAAACCATGGCCTGTATCAGGCGCACCTTCGTCTCCAGAGAGACACCGTTGCTCTTGAGTACTTTAGAGAGGTCCCTAACCGCAGACTTTCCCATCGCAATACGTTTTTTTATTTCCTGGCTACTGGTGCCAAGGGTGTTGACCGTGGAGCCGAGCAAACTGAAGCTGTGAACACTCTCAATCTCTTCGCCATCCATCCTGATGCTACCGATTGGTCCAGTGGTGAGAATCTTTGTCTTCTTGACACTGAGCCTCAGTCCATACTGAAGGCTGCAGCCCTTGACCCTCTGCAGTAAGTGCATGAGGTCCTCCTCAGTTTCAGCGAGCAGGGTTGTGTCATCTACATAACGCAGATTGTTGATAAATCGTCCACCAATCCTAACGCCACGCTTCTCCTCATAGAGCCCAGCCTCTCGGATAATCTGTTCTACATACAGGTTGAAAAGGTATGGAGAAAGGACACATCCCTGGCGTACACTCTTCCCAATTTTTTATTTTTCACCCCATGCAATTTACTGTCTGAAAACTCACTGGAGGGTCAGCTAGAGGTTGGTTCTGACTTGAAGGCAAACAACAAGAATCCACCCCACATTAAACTAAAGGTGCTCCCCTATAATAAATGTTATCAGTCTTATCTACAACCAAGGTGTTACAGGACAGGCAGTGTTTTGTCTCTTAAACATGGAGATTTTATGAACAAAGGAGAGATTCAACAAAAATAACAAATGTTCCTCTGACACCTAGTACACGAGATTTTTACAACAGAGAAGCAAAATAAGTGTATTTTTTCTTTCAAATAGCTGAATTTTTCAATTTCTAAGTCCAGAATTTGTTCAGACTTATACTTTTTAATCACAAAATCATGTACAATGTACCTTTTTAAAAACAAAATCAGAATTCTGAGTTTCAGTAGCTTTATATCACAGAGGAAATCTTACGAATCCTCTAGTTCCAAGACTCCTTTTATTATAATATTTCCCCTCTGAATCTCTTCTCCCATTTCCTCAGATTAGTAAATAGTTCTCTACCTGGGCTACATATTACAATCATTTGGGAAAGTTTTAAAAAATGTTGATGCCCAGAACCTACCAGGCCCCAGAGATTCTGATTCAACCGGCCTGGAGTGATTGACTTCTATTGTTGAGTACTGTTGAGTTGGAACCGACCCATAGCTGACCCTCCAGTGGATTTTCAGAGGCAGTAAATTGCATGAGAGGAGATTGTCCATCTATCTCACATGGGGCAGCTGGTGTCTAAGGATCCCTTTTTAATTAGATGACTCAAATGTTTAACCATATCTGGGAATTATGGTCTTAGAATATCCTGTGCACTTAAAAGCGCAAAATTTTGACTTCCAGTTAGAGTTGTTTATTATTATTATTGTTTGATACTGGTTTACTTACCAAGTTTGTATACATTGTTTTTCACCCTGGACCTCTCCCCTTTCCTTTGCCCAACCCTCCTTGCAACCATCAAATTGTGTGACCCTATGATTAAGCCCTTCCCCCCACGATCCTCGTACTCGTTCTACAATAATGATCTTATACAATATTTGTTTTTACGAGACTGATGTCACTTAGCTTAATGCTCTCCAGTTCCTCCCATAGTAGGAAGTAATTTACAAAATCATTGTTCTTGTGTGCTATAGTATTCCATTGTGTGAATGTACCATTATTTCTCAATCCATTTCATTCTGGTTGGTTATGTGGGTTGTTTCCATGTTCTTGCTATGGTGAATAATGCTGAAATGTCAGAAAGTCTTGTATTTTTCATCTTCTCTGATTCCCTCAATGGCTCAATCTTCTCCTTCCTTATGCCAGGCATGCTTCCTTATGTTTATTCCAATCCTCAGTTGGTTTTTTAATAAACATTTTATTGTACCTTGGAAAATGTTTACAAAGTAAAACTACTTTGCTATTCAACAGTTTATATCTATATTTTGCTTTGTGACATTAAGTGCAATGGCCTTTGTTGTTTTTTTGTTGTCAGGTGCTGCTGAATTAAGTATAACTTACAGTGACTTCATGACCAAGAGATCTGTACTCTTCCTATCCTGTGTCATCCTCAAAATCTCTGGTACACTCAAGCCCACTTCTACAGTCACAATATCAACCTCTCTGGACAAGGGTATTCCTTTCTTTCACTGCCCCTTCATTTTCCCCAAAGTGATGTCCTTCTCCAAGGAATAATCTCTCCTACCAACATGCCCAAAATATGCTGGAAGGACAAAGTTTCATCATCTTTGCCTTCAAGGGGCACTCTGACTGCACTATCTTCAAGATTTACTATTTGTTCTTTTGGTAGTTCATGTGATATTCAGCACTCCTCTCCAAAACCACAACCCAAAGTCATAAATTCCTCTTCTGTTATCCTTAGTCATTGACCAGCTCTCAGATGCACAGCAAGTGACTGAAAAGGCCTTAAAATAATACTATTCCTTCCACATCTTCCCTGGGTCTCCATTTCTATTAAGTCTTTATTCTGATCCCCTCATGCTTTTTGCTCTTCACTGTTAAGCAAATAGTACCCTTTGGTCTTGTTTAGTAGACTGTGCTTATATGTCTTGAAGGAGTTACTTTTAGGAGTTACTTTTCACTTTGTAGACTTGTCCACTATTAGGCTAGGCTGGAGCTCTGGTGGTGTAGTCCATACGGAACTGTACTGCTAATCCAAAGATGGCATCTCTTGGAAATTCAGGTCCACCAGATACTAGGCTGGACAAAGATGAACAATCTTCTCGCCTACAGTTTACGGCTTCTGAAAACCTGCTGGAGGGCCAGCTATTAGGTGATTCCAATTCAATGGCAATGAGAGATTTTTGATTGTTTGACTGAAAGGTGAGCTCTAGGAGTAGATTCAATTCAAGGCTTGTAGAATGTCTACAGACAATAGTTTCTGGGGTTCCTCCAGTTTCTACGAGACCAATTACTCTGATTTTTTTAAATTATTTAAAAAATTATTTAAATTATTTTAAATTTTGTTCTACATTTTCCTCCATACCATTTGAGACCTTCTATTGTGATATCAAGTTTCTCCTTGGAGGCTAAGATTTTTTGAAGTTCTGTCTCACATACTTTGGGGCACATGGCTAGGAGAGGTCAGTCCTTAGAGAATGGCATCATGCTCAAAAGGGTGGAGGGAGAGCCTAGGAGAGGGAGACCCCGGATGAGATGGATTGATACAGTGACTGGGCAATGGGGGGTGGTGTGTCGGGATTAGTGAGACTGGCTCAGGACAGGGCAGGGTTCAGAGCTGCTGTACATAGGGTTGCTATGGGTCACAGGTGACTCAATGGCACATAACAACAACATTGTGATGTAAGTCAGAGTGGTGGGAGCTGGGCAACATCAACTTCTTCTGGACTCAGCCCAGTGGACACTGTGATCTACATGGCCTATTTTCTTGAAAGCAATTGTTTCCTTGAGTCTTTGATTTTATTCCTCTGCTTTGCTTTCCCTATCTTTGGGGAAGAGCCCAGTAGTTGCATCCTTTGTGGCCGCTAGCAAGCTTTTAAGACTTCAGACACTACCAACCAAACTAGGATACAGAACACTGTCAGTGTCCACTATGTTATGCCAATTGACCTAGATGTCTTCCCTATGCTCTTTTTTGTACATTCACCTTCCTCTGGCCTTTAATTATTATTATTTTTTTTAAAAAAGGACAAACATCTGAAATCCTTATCAATTCAAATAGTATTTTGCATGGCAACAACACTCTTGAAACCCCATCTGTCCACAGGTGTCCTCCTAGATTAATCAGGTAAGTTAGTATACTTCCCTGACCGAAATCCTAATGCTACTTTCCTCTAAGCTCATCCAATTAAATTTACAACTGACCTCTACCTCCAAAACAGGAGCACCTCCAAGCTGTGTATAATTCCTACTTTATAAGGAGAAAGCTTCTAAGTTCTTGTGGAAGTAAAACATGTGGAAGACAAGAGTCATTAACCATAATCTAGTTTATACATTCACTGTCAATTTCAAGAAAGTTTTTGCTTCAAAGATGAAATATCAGACTTTATTTTAATCAGTATTTATGCCCATTTTATTCACATAATATTATTGTTATATACTGTCAAGTTGGAAGCAACTCATAGCTGACCTCAGTGGATTTCCAGAGACAAGAAATCACATGAGAGGAGACTGCTTATCTTTCTCCCACAGAGCAGCTAGGATTCAAACCTCCAGGGTTCACGGCAAACTGATTATCTTAAGTAAAAATAAGATTCAATATTCTAGTCAATCTTTATAGCAGAAAACATGATTTGCCCTTATCCATTAACAAGTAAACTTCGTCATTCATGGCTTTATTCTGTGTCTCAATCATATGTCTCCATAATCATTTTAGCATAAATTTCTAATCCAATTCGTGGATGACATGTAGTGAGCTTGCTTCAAATCTCATACAATACTGAGATTCTGTATATACAGATCTCAACCTTTTAAGAACACTAATGTGCACCTGATACATGCTATGGTCTTTGACATTACTTGCTATGCATTAGAGATCTGTACAATGAGTAGGGATGATAGAGGAGAATTGATGCCTTTGAGGCGTGGTGCTGGAGAAGAGTGTGGACTGCTAGGAGAACAAACAGGTTCATCCTGGAGAAGATGAAACCAGGCTGCTCCTTGGAGGTAAGGATTCTGAAGATTCATCTGACATACTTTGGACATGTTGCAAAGGAAGGACCAGTTTGTGGAGAGGAAAGTCATGCTTGGGAGGGTGGAGAGACAGTGTAAGAGAGGAAGATCCTTTATGAGATGGATTGATTGAGTGACTAGAGTAATGGGAGTGGGTGTGTAGGAGACAGTGAGGCTGGCACAGGACAGAGCAGGGTTTAGGGCTGTTGTACATAGGGTTGCTATGAGTCACAGGTGACTCAACGGCACATAACAACAACAGCCTTAAGGGACCACTACTTATTATTACTATTATTTATTAGAATATGTTTAATCCTTTAAGTGTACTAGAGTAGGCTGGAATAAGAAAAAGAAGTAGGGACTATGTGCTTAAAAAGTATGACAAGGTATCTAAGTAATAAATAATCTTGCGGCAGATAAAATATACAAATGGGGATAATAAAGCATCTTACAAATACTATTTGCAAGGTCATGTCCAGGGAGCCCTGGTGGCCTACTAGCAAGAAGCTGCACTGAAATTCTGAAGGGTTGTGGTTCGAGCTGCTCCTGGGGAAAAGGATGAGCAATCTCCTCCCATGCAATTAACTGCCACTGCAAATATGTCAGAGGGTCAGTTATGGGTCGGTTCTGACTTGACAGTACACAACAACAACAACAACAACTTTCTTTTCTAGGCAGAAAGATCCAAAGATAAAATATATGGGTTTCCTTCACTTGATACTATCAATTCTGGAGACTGTGTTTTTACTAGAACTTTGTGTTCTGAGAATACTTATGTCAGAAATTTTACTTTGAGTTAGACTTTCTGCTGAAAAATATGGGCATAGGAAATCTTGATTGATAACTTTTTTTTCTTGGCTTCAATGTGGCAGATGCTTAGTAATCTTCAGAGAAAGAAGGATGAACCAAATTATCCCTGGAGGAAAAACCAGACCCAACAGAACACAGGGAGACACTACAATCATGACTGGAAGTTGTAAAGAGAGGAAGCCATGTACTGGGGAGGGGAGCAATAGATGGCTACAGAGATGGCCTTTGAGCCGCCCCATGAAAAAGAGTAGATGACGGAAAGTGTAAGGGAAGCTTCTGAGGCAGAAAAGCAAAGGGAGGGAGGCACAAAGGGAAATAATTAATCTTTCTATACCATCATCTCTTTTTTTAAAACATAATTATATATGCAGGGTAAGGATAGCTGTGGTTCTGAAGAAGAATGCTTGCCTTCCATGCAGGAGACCTAGGTTTGATCTCTGACCAAAGAACTTAAGACACAGCCAGCATTTGCCTGCCACTAGGGCCTCAAGTGCTCTTAGAAGGCTAGGCAGATTTCAGCAGAATTCCCAGACTATGACAGAAAAGGAAAAAAGACTTAGGCATCCACTTCTGAAAAACCAGTCAATGAAAACTCACAACGGTTTGGCCCCCTTGTGCTTCGTAGAATCACTATGAGGTGGCAGCTGACTCAACTGTAGCTATTAACAATTACATACAAATATAGGAAAATAATTCGAGTACTTCAAGGAGATTAAAAATTAAAAAATCTCTCTCAGCTTCTGACTTCATTCACTAATTTATTCACATATATACTATGAACTATGTAACTGACATACCTCCTAGATCCACTCTTCAGGTACAACCTTAAAACAACAATAAAAATAAAATCCCTCTCTATATGCAAGTATGCATTTTAGAAATAAAAAAAAATCCATAAATAAAACACAACATAAGTAATGTTCAAAAATTGCTGTTTTTAATTAGTAATCTAGCCTGAATTTTATATTAGTCCTTTAAATCTCTGTCACAAATTTTAAGCACTAAGTAATATTTCAGAAATTCAAGTATTCAATTTATCTAATTAATTTCCTATTAAGAGACATTTAGACTGATCTCCATGTTTTGTTAATTCAATGAATATCTTCTAAAGATTTATGTGATTATATATAAGAGAAAAAAATTCTAGAAGCAGAAGTGCTGGGTCCAAGGGTGAAGACATTTTTCACTTTGATATAAACAGCCAGATTGGCCTCTAAACACTACATTTAATTTGTATTTTTACCACTGGGTTATAATCTCCTTCAACTTTGTCAGTACTGATTGTTCCCCCTAACAGGCAATCTGATAAATGATATAATTTTAAAATATGTGTTTATGAGTGAAACCGAGTACTTCATAATACATTTATAAATCATTTATCTTTCTTTTCTTTAAACTATATGGTTTATTGGCATTGGACAATTCTGCAGCACAAGACCTCTTTTAAGTATTAAAAACCAAAGTCACATTGAGGACTAATGTGCACTTGACTCAAGCCAGGTTGTTTTCAATCATTTCTAATCTGTGGGAAAAGTTAGACAACAAATATGGATAAACAACGAAGAATGGATGAATCTGAATTATGGTACTGGTGATGAATATTGACTATTCAGTGAACTGCAAGAACAATGAAGAAATCAATATTGGAAAAAGTACCAAAAGAATGTTCCTCAGAAGTGAGGATGATGAAAGTTTGTCTCAATTATTTTGAACTTGTTATCTGGAAGAGTAGTCCCTGGACAAAGACAGCATTACTTGGTTAAGCAGAAAACTAGCTTGAGCTCACTGTTGTCAAGCTGGTCCCAGCTCATGCCAGTCCTACATCAGGTTTTCGCAGCTGTAAATCAAGACAGGAGGAGACCGTCTACCTTTCCCTTGAGGAGTTGCTAATGGATTATAGTCGCAAGACAGAGACCCAATGTTTTGTGCAGCAGTGCTAGGACTAGGCCACCAGAACTCCTTTGGTAAAGTAGAGATGAGTGGAAAAGAATACCACCATGAGTTGGCATAGTTGCTACAACAATGGGCTCAAATACAGCAAGTGTCCTAAGATGGCCTTGAAATAGCCAACACTTCATTATTTTACACTTAAGGTTGCTCTGAGGTGAAATCAAATTGCTGACTCCTAACAATAATAACATCAATATACTTTATTACAATGAGTTGTTAGGTGGTTTTGTTTTTCACTTTGAGGCAATTAGTTCATCATTTCATAAATGCCTAAAGATGGTGATCCTATTTGTATTAACTTTTAAATATTGTATGGTAGTTTTTGTTCTTCAGATAGTTTTATTTCATCAAATGTATCAACAATTTGTCTTTATATCTTTATAGTCTATGCGCCCTGTTTGGATTACATTTCAACATAAAGAAAACAAAAATCTTCACAACTGTATCAATAAGCAACATCATGATAAACAGAGAAAAGATTGAAGTTGTGTCAAAGACCTTAATCTTATGTGGATTCATAATTGGTGCCTATAAAACTATCAAAAACCAAATGGCATATTACACTGAAAATAATTATCTGCAAAAGACCTCTCAAATGGCTCAAAAACAAAGATGTCTATCCAGGAGGGGCGGGAGAGTTAAAACTGACTCCACAGTACCTAGAACCAATATTACCTTGGATGAGGCCCTGCATGTCCATACTTTTATCAAAAGTACTCTAGGTTGTTTGCCATCTGGGTAGGGTTATATTTTCCCCCCAAGCACTCCAAGTGATTCTTGTTGTTATGTTCCATTGAGTCAGCTATGACCCATAGCGATCCTATGAACAATGACTCTGAATACTGCCCTATCCCGAGTCAAATTCAACATCTCTGACACACCTGATCCCACTGCCACAGCCACTGTGTCAATCCATACTATCCAAGGTCTTCCTCTGCTGTGCTAGCCTTCCACCATCCCAAGTATGATATCCTTTTCCAAGGACTAATCCCTCCTATCAACATCTCCAAAGAAGGTGAGACAGACCTTCAAAATCCTTGCCTCCAACAAACAAACTGGTTTCACACTCTCATGAGCAGACCTATTTGTTTTTTTGTCATATGTTCAATACTATTCTCAACCACCACAACTCAAAGGCATTGATTCTCTGTCATCCTTAATCATTGTCCAGCTCTCAGATGCACAACAAGCAAGTTGGAAGACCATGGCTTCAATCAGGTGCACTGTAGTCTCCAGAATGACATGGCTGCTCATAAGCACTCTGCAGAGATCCTTGATAGTAGGTTTCCCCAATGCAACTCATCTTTTATTTCCTGACTGCTACTGATAAAAGTATTGTTTGTGGATCCAAGCAAGATGAAATCATCAATAACCTCTATCCTTTCTCCATTCATCATGATTCTGCCTAATGGTCCAGTGGTGAGGATTTTTGTTTTCTTGATGTTGAGATGCAATCCATATTTAATTCTGCAATCTTTGACCTTCTGTAGCAAACGCTTCAAGTCCTCCTCAGTTTTGGTGAGCAAAGTTGTCTCAAAAATGCAGGTTGTCCTCCAATCCTGTTATGCATAGAGATTGAAAAGGTATGGAAAGAGGACATATTCTTGATGCACTCCTTTCATGATTCTGAACCATGCAGTGTTCCTTTGCTCTTTTCAGACAACAGCTTCTTGGTCTAAGTTTCTCATGAGCACAATCAGATGTTCTGGGAACATTAGCTATAATATGTTGTGATACACACAGTCAATGCCTCTGCACAGTCAATAAAACACACAAAAACAGCTTTCTGATATTCTCTACTTTCAGGCCACGATCCATCTGACTTCAGCAAGGATCTCTCTAGTGCCAAGACCTTTTCTAAAACCAGCCTGTATTTCTGACAGCTCTCTGTCAATGTACTGTTCCAGTCATTTTGGGATAATCTTCAGTAAGAGTTTACTTGCATATGGTATTAGTGATATTGTTCAATGATTTCCACATTTCGTAGAATCACCATTTTTGACAATCTTAATAAGTATGGATATCTTCCAGTCAGTTGGTCAGAGTCACTGTACCAAAAAAAGAATGGGCTGACATAAAACCTTTCCAGAAAGGAGCATATATGATCAAGAACCAGTAATAATAAAGGAGGAAATTCAAGCTGCTTTGAAGAAATTGACCAAAAATAAGGCTCCAGTTGATTCTTAAGCATGTTAAAGTTTCAGAATCCTAACTTCAGAACCACTGCCATCAAATTGATTCTGATTCACGGTGACTATTCACCTCACTTCAAGGCTATAAATGTTTATGAGATTACCATCCTTCCTTTAAGGAGAAGCTGGTAGATTGTCTCCACTGACCTTTCTGTTTGTAGGATAACACATAACTATGTCACCAGCGTTTCTGAACTTTAGAATAGTGATTTTAAAACTTGCCTTCACTTTAAAATAGTCTAGGGAACTTTTAAAACCCAATGACCAAGCCATCCTGTAAACCAATTAAATCAGAGTGTGAGTAGGAGTGAAGAGCCATAAGCAGCTTTTAAAACTTCCCAGGTGATTCACTGAGCAGTCAAGTTTGAGAACCACTATTTCAAATTTTGCTAAGAAAATGAATTTTAGTTTAAGTTGGTCTCTAACCTTACTGTGTATCAGAGTTCCCAGAGGTCTTTTAAAATTATATATACTGAGGCCAAGCCTGACAGTTGAAATTTCTGATATAATTGGTCTGGGGCCTTGGTGGGGTTTTTTTTTTTTCAAGATCCATAGGTGATTCTAATATATAATCAGACTTAAAAACCTACAGTGCCGTAATTCTCAAACTAGGGAGTGTTTGGAAATCACCTAGACACTTCATTAAACCACAGATTATGGGTAGTCCTCCCATAGATATCTATTTGCAAGATGTAGAAGGCACTTTGAAACTTTATATTTCTAGCTGGTTGCCTGCTGATGCTACTGGTCTGGGGCCTATACTTAGGAACCTGAGAACTCACATAAGTCATGCCAAAGCGTGGAATGTTTTTCTTAAGTTAAAATACGAGTAATTTAATTTCTTTTTACTAGCTTCACAGTATGAGAGATCTTCTGGGGTGTGGTGCAGGAAGAGAAGGCATACAGAAAAAAGAAGCCAAGTTCTCGGTCTATTGTAAAAGCCATGACTGTGGAAGAGACTAAAAGGACAAATGTAAAACATGCTTCATAGAAAAAGTACATAAACTTTAGTGATGAAAGTACAATGAACAATGATGGTGAGGTTTCTAGGTTAGTGACTAAGTAGATAACTGAGGGAATACACAATTTTTAGTAATACAAAGTTTGGGTAGGATAATAAAAGTTGATTTTAGTGCTGTGGGTATATTTACAAGGAGAGAGCTAATGATAAGTAAATAGAAACATGTAATCACGTTCTGCTGAAATATCCATGCTATGAGGAAAGAACAGGTCCTGAGTGCAGAGCAGCCCTTGGGAGGGAGTGTCAAAGTAAAACAATGATAGTGAAAGTAGTCACAAGGAACCTACGGGTTAAATTGGATCAGGATTTTTAAAAAAGAAGAAGGATGGGAAACCAAGAAGTATCAGAAGGAATAAAATAATTGGAAACAATGGTCGTTGTTGAGTGGAATTAAGTCACTTTTGGACTCACAATGATCTCATGTGACAGAGGAGAATTAATCGAGAGAGTTGTATGGTGGTAATCTTTACAGGACAGAGCAGGGCTTAGAGCTGTTATACATAGGGTCGTTATGAGTTGCAGGCGACTTGACAGCATAGAACAACAATCTTTACTGAAGCAAAGCACCAGGTCTTCTACAGAGTGGTTGGATGAGTTCCAAAAGCTGACCTTTATGATAACAGCCAAGCACATAATCACTGCACCACCAAAACTCCTTAGGAAATGGCTCCTAGTATCAAATCCAGGCTGAACACTATTCTTTACAAAGAGGTCACTGGAATTGACCAATGGAACACCAAACCACAGTTTTTGCAGAGGATAGGGAATAATTTCAAGGTTGAGAATATCATCAATTAATCTAAGCCAAGGTTAGACCTGAAGCAGTTTACTAAAGGTAAAGGAGTCGGCATTGATGGCTCTAATTTATGGCTACATAATAAAGATAATGAATAGTAACATCTATACTTGGTTAATCATTTCACCAAGTGATACTTGTAAAAATAGGAAATTTAAAATAAAACAGCTAATAATTTTATAGTGTGATTCAAAAACCTAACATTAAAAATGTGCTATTAGGTGGAAAGTAAACAAGGAAGTTGCTTTTATATTTCATAATATGAAGGTAGAGTAAAATAAAATTTCAATTTTCCCCCCAAGGCTAAAGGATTTAAGATATGGCCATCATAGAACATTGTAGAACAATTTTACTTAGGACAGAAACATAATTTTTACTAAAAACTACCAAAAAAAGTAGTTCTAAATGCATCAGTAGTGTTTCCAACAAGAACAAACTCAGGCAAGTGAAAACAGGTCATTCTCATTCAGCAATACATGTCATAAAACACTTAAACGCCAATCTTCACCAGGTGTTCTATTACACTAAGGCAAACTTCTAGTTTAGGTAGAAGACTGTAACATATGCCCATCAACACCAAGGGGCTGGCTAGGAACAAATTAGACTGAGGGGATAACTTTACTACTGCTACCACTACTGGAAAATGTTAAACATAAAGCTGTTTAACTGCTTTAAACTGGAGGCAGATGGTGGTGGTGGGGGGGGGAAATAGGCACGTGGGATTTTTCTGGTGAAATGCTTAAAATCCATAGAACAGGAACTGCTCACTTTTTAAATAACTTTTACCACACGATTGCAAAGGTAACACATATTCATGGCAAAGAACTTGGAAAACATAGTAAAGAATAAAATAGAAATTAATAATCTTGCCAAGATAATATTGTGGGATCATTTATGTTTCTGAGAGTGTGTTCGCACAAATACAAGCAAACATTTAAATGAAACTATGAACCATATTCAGTTTGTCTACTCTTTAGAATTTGATTATTATTATAATTTCCCCATGCCATAAAATAGTTTAAAAATGTTAGCTTTTTAACAAGATCAGGCACAGTCAGGGAGGTCTGGCGGTAGACAAGATTTTAATGGCTGTAAATTATTCTATTTTACAGAGGCTAATTTAACCATAACTCTTATTACTATCATCTAATATTTAGATTATTCATAATTTTTACTGTTGTGAATAATGCTGCAACTAGCACCTTCAAATACACATTTCTGATCATTTTTTATGATATGCTTAGTTCATGTTGAAATTCAGATAATAGTTTTAAGTGATGTGAACCGTGTTTAAGCTTTTTGACATATAGTCTGAAGCTGCGGTCTAAGAAAGACTGTAAATTTACCTTAGTGAGAGACTATCTCATTACATCACCACCAAAAATTAATTTTAACATGTTTGCTTTAAAATTAGGTAAATGAAGGTATTCCATTCTTTTGATTTGCAACTTATTTGATTAGAGAAAGGCTGAACTTTTCATTTATTTGCTTCCCATTTCTTCTTGGTTGAGCTATCCATGTCCTGAGCCTATTTATTTTGTAGAGTACTAAAATTTCTCCTGGTATGAATTTAAAAGAGTTCCTGGTGGCTGAATAGGATTAAAAGTATACCTACTGTATTTGTTCCAGGTATTTTCAAGGTTATTGGTTAATGTTTTAGTTTTGTTTATAAAGTTTTTTACCTCATGGAATCTAAAATTTTTAATATAGTCAAATTATCAATTTCCCTGAGTGACTTTTCACCTCTTTTTACGCTCAGAGATTATTTCTCATCCTAAATATATTAAAGGGAACACTGGTTACTGTATAGTCCATAGAGATGGAGCAGCAAACCCAAAGGGGGCGTCTCTCTGGTAGTTCAAAGTTTTAAAAAAGATATTAAATAGCCAACTACCTGTTTTCATCTTTAAAAGTAATTCAGCACTCATAAGATCTAAGTTTGGCACATTCAGCAAAACCTGTGAGAGCCAGAACTCCACAGGACCACCTTGTTTTTTCTGGATCTCACAAGTTTCCTGTCATCATCAGGGTGCAGTCTATATCTTTAGTGAAAAATATCTGCAATTCCCTTCGCTGACAGGTTTCTGCTTTGTACAGGCTCCAACTTTTACAGAAAGTTTCCTTGAAATAATTTTTCTTCTAGGTAGCCCATTTCCCCAATACCGTTTGTTAATTAAACTGTGCCCTTGTGCTAGTCCCCTTATATCATCGTTAATCCCTGTCATCTGTATTTCACAGGTGAACGGTTTCTTGGATTGTTGTCATTTCACTGTATGTTTTAATCTCAGTAGGTCAGATCCAAATCACTGAACGACTATCCTTGACTAATCACAGCTACTCGGTCTTCCAGATGTTCTCTAGAGGCATTATGCCAGGCTACTGTAGTAGGCATTTGTCATCATTATGGTCACTAAGCATCTTCTGAGCACCTTCCATATATAAAGAGGACTTTCCCATAAGATGAGTCCTGCTTCTCCAAGATCAATGGCTCTATCCACTTGTCCAGCTTTCCCTGTGGTTAAGGTTCAGGGGAGATTTTGCCAGGTACATATGAACAAAATCTTGTCTTGAAAACACAATATAATACAGCAGACACCAACAAAATAAATTTTAGTGGCAAAGGCACCTCTCTTGGTGAGCTACAAGGGAAATCTAGGGCCTGGGGTAGCAGGAGCTGGGACTTACGACTGCAAAGCATCACTGTGATCTGAGTGTTTACCTATATGGGTTAACTCAATACCACTTATTCTTTGGGCTCCCTGAAAATTCTGCGAGTTATCCAATGCAGTCGAATAAATTCTTTCTCAGCTGAAACTCAAATTCATTGTTGTGGAGTCAGAATGACTCACAGTTGTCGTCCAATGGGTTTCTGGAGACTTTAAATCTCACAAGAAGAGACTGCCCCTCTGACTTGCATGGAGTTACTGGTCACTATGAGCCATCAGAGAGGCACAGTTCAACTCTCTATGCACTGGGCCACCAGAGCTTAAACCGTCGCTATTGTATACCACAACCACATATGAGAACCAACCCATAGCTGACTTCTAGCAGGTTTTGTTGTTGTTGTGTGCTGTCGGGTCAGAACTGATCCACAGCTGATCATCCAGTGGGTTTTCAGTCTATGGCCATACCATCCTGAATGTGCCTGATCTTGTCAGATATCAGAATCTAAGGAGGATTGGGCCTGGTTAGTACTTGAAAGGGAGTCCAGTGGGTTTTCAGAGGCAGTAAACTCCCACAGAGGAGTTGATGGATTCAAATTATATTAAATTTGAATTGGCATCACAATTTCTAATCATTAAGCCAGCAGTCTCCCCTCTGCTTAAACGAGACAAAGTGAATTTCACACTTGTAATGAAGAAAACAAAACACACACAAAACGATTAGAATTCTGAGGATAGTTTATAATTTAGTTTGAGAAAAATGATAATATTTAGCCTTATCATCAATGAATATGGAATTTTTTTCATTAAACAAAATAGCTTATCTTTCAAATAAAGTTTTGTTGTGTGTTCATAGCAATCTCTTTAAAATATCCTTCCAATTATTTCTGTGTGTAGTGTTTTGGCCTTTGAGCTGTGGTGCTGGAGAAGAGTATTGAATGTACCATGGACGGCCAAGAAAATAAACAGATTAATCCTGGAGAGGGTTACACCAGGCTACTCCCTGGACACAAGGATTCTAGGGCTTCGTCTGACATACTATGGACATGTTGTAAGGAGAGACAGGTCCTTGGAGAGGGACATCATGCTTGGAAGGGCGGAGAGTCAGCACAGGAAGGAGGGGAAGACCTTCTATGAGGTGGATTGATTCAGTGACTGTGGTAATCGGGACGGGTGTATCAGAGGCAATGCGATTGGCACAGGATAGAGCAGGGTTTAGGGCTGTTGTGCATAGGGTCGCTATGAGTCGCAAATGACTCGACGGCACATAACAACAACAATAGTGTTTTGGCTGTTTGTTTGCTTTATCATTTATTGGGGAAGAGGGGAGGATAAGGATGTCACAGAATGCTTTCATGGATGGATCATTTTATTATGTCTAACTATTGATGGTCGGTAGAATATAATACTAATTTCTACAGACTAAATTGGGAAGGGCATATGCCAGGGATGTGTCCTGTCTCCATACCTTTTCAACCTGTATGCAGAACAGATCATCCAGGAGGCTGGGCTCTATGAGGAGAAATGTCACATCAGGATTGGTGGAAGATCTATCAACAATCTGCGTTATGAGATGACACAACCCTGCTTGCTGAAACTGAGGAGGACCTGAAGCGCTTGCTGCTGAGGGTCAGGGACTTCACCCTCCAATATGGATTGAGGCTCAATGTCAGGAGGACAAAGATTCTCACCACTGGACCAATTGGCAGCATCAGGATGGATGGTTAAGAGATTGAGATTGTTCACAGCTTTAGTCTGCTTGGCTCCACAAGCAACACTCTTGGCACCAGCAGCCAGGAAATTAAAAAATGTATTGCCATGGGAAAGTCTGCTGTTAGGGACCTCTCTAAAGTACTCAAGAGCATTGGTGTGTCTCTGGAGACTAAGGTGCATCTGGTACAGACCATGGTATTTGCCATCAATTGTTATACATCAGAGAGCTGGACAATGACCAGGGAGTATAGAAGGAGAATTGATGCTTTTGAGCTTTGGTGTTGGAGAAGAGTGTTGAGAGTGCCATGGACTGCTAAGAAAACAAACAGATTCAACCTGGAGAGGGTTAAACCAGGATGCTCCTTGGAGGCAAGGATTCTGAGGCTTCGTCTGACATACTTTGGACATGTTGTGAGGAGGGACCGGTCCTTGGAGAGGGATGTCATGCTTGGGAGGGTGGAGGGCAGGTGTGGGAGGGGAAGGCCCTCTGGAAGATGGATTGATTCGGTGACTGGGGCAATTGTGATGAGTGTATCGGAGACAATGAGATTGGCAAGGGACAGAACAGAATTTAGAGCTGTTGTACATAGGGTCGCTATGAGTCGCAAGCGACTCGATGGCACATAGCAACAACAACAATCTTATATGCAGCTGGTGAATTCAAAGTGGCTTAATTTTAAGGCGCTCTGCTACCAATCCAAAGCCAAACACTTCAAATGCACCAGCTGCTCTGTGAGAGGATGGGCAATCTAATCCTGTGTGATTTACAGCATCTGAAAACCTGCTGGATTGTAGCTATTAGTTCTAATTTGACAGTATCCAGAAACAACCTGATATACAATTTAACTAATTACTGCTTTTATTAATATTAAGAATTATTTGTTTACTTTTCTTAGCTTTTTCCAGAGTGACTAACTGTAACGTCTAAAAAGAACAAATTTTACCTCTTTAAGAATGACAGATTCTGATTAAACTTTATGTGCTACTTGATTGGAAAGAATACTTAGAATCAAATTAAATACTGATTAGGGCCAATTGAATAAAATGCTCTAGCATTTCACAAGGGAGCTCTGGTGGCTTACTAGTAAGGAACTGTGCTGCCAATCTAAAAGCTCGCAGTAAGAATTCATTAATTGTTCCAAGGGAGAAAAAGCTGGTAATCTCCTCCAGTGAGAAATACTGCCTCTGAAATGCTGCTGGAGGGTCAGCTATGAGTCTTCCTGACTTCATGGCACATAGTCAAAATAACATAGCATTTCATTCATCAAGAAAGACACTGACCAATAGTCTAAATGAGAAATGCATTACTGTATTACAGAATTTTTTGTTCATCTTCACTTTCCAAATAATTTTCACCAACAATGTAGGTTTACTTTCATCAACTTTCAAGGTCTATTTAGATGTGCATTTGCCCTTTGCTATGATCTATGTACCATGGACTGCCAGGAAAACAAACAGATTCATCTTGGAGAGGATTAAACCAAGCTGCTCCTTGGAGGCAAGGATTCTGGGGCTTCATCTGACATACTTTGGACATGTTGCCAGGAGGGACGGGTCCTTGGAGAGGGACATCATGCTTGGGAGGGTGGAGGGATAGGGCAGGAGGGGAAGACCCTCTATGAGATGGATTGATTCGGTGACTGGGGTAATCGGGATGGGTGTGTCAGAGGCGGTGCAGTTGGCGCAGGATAGAGCAGGGTTTAGAGCTGTTGTGCATAGGGTCGCTATGAGTCGGAAACGACTCGATGGCACATAACAACAACAAATGATCTATTTCTGAATATTAGCTGTGAAAGTACAATTAGATACAGAAATGAAGAGAGTAATTATTATGGATATCACTTTCTTGTATGCATCCATGCATGAGATATTTTTTGTTTTTCTTATAAAATATAGAACTCTGGTGTCTTAGTAGAAAGGAGTTGTACTGCCAATCCAAAGGCAAATGGTTTGAGTCTACCATCTGCTTTCCAGGATAATTATGGGCAATCTTTTCCCATACAGTTTACTGCCTCTCAAAACACTGTGGAGGGTCAGCTATGAGTTGGTTCTGACTTGATTATACATAACAACAACAACAAAAAACATAAAAAATATAAAAGAGGCTATTGCATTTCAGTTGAATGTCATAGTTGTTTCATGTTACGGACACGTATGATTTTATAATTTTTATTTTTTAGCACTCATGCAGCATTAAAGGAGGTATGGACAGGTGTCATGTTGACAAGACTAGACGGTGATGGTTAATAGTGTCTGCCAATATGTTCATGATCATCAGTATCTCTACTCTATGTGCTGTAAACTCTAACCTCTATACATTATTAAAATAACAAGTTGCATTAGGAAATTACACTATCAAGGACCTCGCCAAAGTGCTAAGGAGCAAGAATGTCAGTTTAAAGACTAAGGGGGCCTTGATCAAAGCCTTAGTACTTTCAGTTGCTTCGAATACATCTGAAATTTGGACATTAAAATGACAGAAGAATACTCCACGCCTTTGATTTTTTTTTTTCTATCATGCTGCCCTGGACGTGCTCACCAAATTGTACCAAGAAATCTGGAGAACAAACACTTGGCCAGCTGACTGGAAGAGATCTATATTTGTTTCCATCCCAAAGAAGGGTGACCCAACAGAGTGTGGAAACTATAGAACAATCTCATTGATTTCACATGCAAGCAAGATTCTACTGAATATTATCCAAAAACGACTGGAACAGCACACCAGCAGAGAACTGCCAGAAGTCCAGGCTGGGTTTAGAAGGGGTCGTGGTACTACGGATATTGTAGCTGATGTTAGGTGGATCTTAGCTTAAAGCAGAGAATACCAGAGGAATGTCTATCTGTGTTTCATTGACTATGCAAAGACATTTGACTGTGTGGATCATAACAAACTGTGGCTGACTCTGAGAAGAATGGGAATCCCAGAACACTTGATTGTTCTAATGCGAAACCTATACTTGGACCAGGAGGCAGTTGTCAGAACAGAGCAAGGGAACACTGCATGGTTCAAAATTGGGAAGGGCGTACGCCAGGGATGTGTCCTATCTCCATACCTTTTCACCCTATATGCAGAACAGATCATCCAGGAGGCTGGGCTCTAAGAAAAGAAAAGTAGTTGATGTGTACCACATAGTTAGAACCAACTAACTTATATCTGACCCTCTGGTGGGTTTTCAGAGGCAAGTAATCACATAAGAGGAGACTCTCCTGTGGAGCTGCTGATGGACTTGAACCTCGTGCCTTCAAAATTACAGCACAGCTTCTTGCCACTATGCTACTAGAGCTCCCTATACTATTGAAATGTAGTCCATATTTAAATTCAGAGTCTTTGATATTTTGCAGCAATTGTGTCAAATCGTTCTTTCAGAAAGCAAGGTTGTGTCATCTGCATAACACAGGTTGTTATGAGTCTTCCTCCAGTCTGATGCCACTTTCTTCTTCATAAATCCATAGCTTCCTGAGCGATGTGCTTAGCATACTAATACTGTTATAACTGTATGCCTCCAAGTTGGAACCGACCTACAGCTGACCCTCCAGCAGGCTTTCAGAGGCACTGAATTATACATTGTACAATGAATGATACACTGAATTGAATATCTATCCTTTTCCCGTGGAGCAGCCGATAAATTCAAACACCATGCCTTTGGGATTGCCGGGCAGCTTCTTACTACTAGGCAATCAGAGCTTCCTAACTATGGCACTACTAGTGTATTAAATTTTAAATGTCCTTCAAAGGTCAATGAGTGTCTCTAGTCTGGCCAGTTCAATAGCAGCATTCTTGTGGTGGAAGGCAAATATTAGATATTTTGGAGGCTTGTGTAAGTGCAGTCTCTGATGTCACACTGATGGCATGTAGTTGAGAACGGTGAGATGGATTTCTACTTCTTATTTATTTTGGACACAATGTCAAGACAGACTCATCACTAGACAAGGCTAGTGTATTTAATAGAGGGTCAGAAAAAAATAATTCCTAAATGAGCTAGAATGGTAGACAGCTGAAACTGGTAACAGCTGAAATCATGAAGATGCCTTAGAACCAGGCAACCTTTTGTTCTTTTTGTTTGAAGGTCATCATGAGTCACAAACCACTTGATGGCAGCTAATCACAATCACCTCCTTCCTATGTGGCTATCACACTGATTGAGGTTGAGTCATGAGTTGTATGTTGACATAGCAATCTTACTGATAATAGAAAGAAACAAAGCCAAGAGGGATAATTTCTCTAAAAGAAATTACGACTAACCACAGATCACTTGGAGAAAAACATCATGCTTGGAAGGGTGGAGGGTCAGCACACATGAGGAAGACCCTGGATGAGAAGGATTGGCACAGTGACTGTGGCTATGGTGGCAGGTGTGTCAGAGATGGTGAGATTGACTCAGCATAGGGCAAGGGTCAGAACTATTGCTCATAGGGTTGTAAAACAACAATCACATATATAGTCTTACTCTCTAGTATTACTTCACTCATAAATTGGAATTAGTGGGATGTTGTCAACATTGCAAGAAAAGCACACTTATGTATCGAACACAAAACCCTAAGTCAACTGTGCATTTTGAGATATGTTAGTCTTGCTGTTCTTATGTTATTGCTGTAGTTGGTATGTACTGTCAAGCCAAAACTGACTCAAAGGGAACCCTACAGTGGGCTTTCAGAGGCAATTAACTGCATGGGAGGACATTGCCAATGGCATCAGTTGCACTGAAGGTATTGGCTAAAAATGAGGTCTCAGGAATTGATACCAATTGTCATGTTTAACCTAACAGATAGAGCCCTGGTCATGTTCACCAGTTTGTGCAAGAAAATTTGGAAAAAAGCTACCTGACCAACTGACTGGCAGAGACTGAAAGTTGTTGCCATTACTGAGAAAGTGAATCCAATACAATGTGGAAATTATTGAACAAAATCATTAATATCACATGTATGTAAAATAGTGTTGAAAATCATCCAAAAACAGAACAGTACACTGACAGAGAATTACCAGAAGTTAAAACTGGGTTTAGAAGAGGCTGTGGCACTCAGTAATTTATCATTGTTAAGATCACATGGATCTTGGCTGAACACAGGAAAAACCCATAAGAATGTCCATTTGTGTTTTATTGACTATGCAAAACATTTGTGTGGATCAAAACGAATTATGATTTGTACAATTTCACAGGCGAGGGTGTAAGGAAAATTGGAAGAATCTGTTCTCAAAGTGAATGCATTTGATTTTTGTAAATAAACTGGTATAAAGGGGGGGGAAAAACCCTACAAACAACAAACTATGGCTAACATTGAGAAGAATAGGAATTCCTGAACACTTAGTTGTGCTCATGAGAAACCTTGTTGCTGTTGATTGCTGTAGAGTCGAGCATGACTTAGAGAGACCCTATGAATCAAAGGCCTAAGTCTTTCTATAACTATCAACATTTATCAAAGTTCATAGAGTTTCCAGAGGCATGTTGTTTAGGAACTTGATGCCACTCCTGCTACCAAATGAGAAACCTACATATACCTAAATCAAGAAACTGTCATCTGACCAGAACAAGAGAAAAATGTATGTTTTAAAATCAAGAAAAGTGTGCATCAGGGCTGTATGTTTTTTCTACACCTGTCTCAAACTGTATGCTAAACGAATAATTAAAGAAGTGAGGATATATGGAGAAAAACATGGCATGCTGTGCTAGACTTTAAACAACTTTGTTTGCTGAAAATGAGGAGGACTTTAAATGCTTGCTACAGAAGAGCAATCGATTGTATCTCAACATCAAGAAGACAAAAATCCTTGCCACTGGACCAATAAGCAACATCATGATAGATGGAGAAAAGGTTGAAAAAAAATTAATTTTACTTGGATCCCTTAGTACCAACAGTCAAGAAGTAAAAAGATGTCTTGTATTGGGAAAATCTGCTGTGAAGGATGTCCCCAAAATATTGAAAAATAATTATGTCAATTTAAAGACTAAGCTGTGCCTGATTCAGGCCATGGTCACTTCAATAATTTGCTATGCATCTGAGAGCTGAATAATGAATAATGATGACAAAAGATGAATCAGTGCCTTTGAACTGGGGTCCTGGAGAAAAGTAATGAATATCCCATGGACTGTCAAAAGAACAATTAGTTATGTCTTGGATAAACTACATTCAAAATGTTCCTTTTAGGCTGAAATGGTGAAACTTTGTCTCACATAGTTTGGGCCTGTTGTTAGGAGGGGCTTGTTCCTTGGAAAGGAACATCATGCTTGGAAATATGGAGAGTCTGTGTAAGAGAAGGCAATGCTTAACTATATGCATTGACACAGTGACTGCAGTAATGGGCTCAAATGTGTTGGGATGATAAGTATGGTGCAGGATAAGTTGTTGTTACACGCCATCAAGTCACCTGCGATTCACAGCGACCCTATGCACAATAGCTCCCAAATCCTGCTCTGTCCCGTGCCAGTCTCACTACTCCAGTCACTGGATCAATCCACCTCATAGAGGGTCTTCTTCTCCTGCACTGTCCCTCCACCTTCCCAAGCATGACATCTCTCTCCAAGGACTGGTCAACATGTCCAAACTATGTCAGATGAAGCTTTAGAATCCTTGCCTCCAAGCAGCAGCCTGGTTTAAGCCTCTCTACGCTGAACCTGTTAATTTTCTTACCAGTCCATGGCATATTCAATACTCTTTTCCAACACCATAGCTCAGAGGCATCTTTTCTCCTTCTGTCCTCCCCAGTCACTGTCCAGCTCTCTGATGCATAACAAGTGATTGCAAAGACCATGGCCTGTATCAGGTGCACACATTTCAAATCTGTTGTTTATAGGGCCACCATACTCAACTCAACTCAATGTCACTGAACAACAACAGCTAGGGAGTGCTAGTCCTTGAAAAATATCAAGCTTGGGAGTCAGTAAAAGAGAGGAAGATCCTCAATGAGATGGATTAACACATTGGCTGTAACCATGGGCTCAAGTATATCAGAGATGATGAGGTTTGTACAGGATAGAGCAAGCTTCAGATCTGTTGTTCAAAGGCTCATTATGAGTCATAATCATAGTCAACACAAAGGCACCTAACAACAACAAAACCATTTTAGGAAATAAACTGATAAGGAAGTAGGATTTAGGTAGAGGCACATGGTCATGACATAAATTAGGCTTCACTATCCACAGAAGGAATGAGTGTTCCTTATTTATGTCAATAATAGAACTAAAACAGACAAACAAAAACAAGTGCTCAGTATTGTGTCTGTTCCAATCATAGCTACCCTCCATTAAGGGAAACTCTTTACAAGTAAAGATTGTCCATCTTTCTCTTGAATAGTGGCTGGCAGACTCCACCCACAAGCTTCCAGCTAAGCAGCACTAGGCCACCACAGAAATGAAACAAAACACCTTCAGAGATTCCCTGGCAGAGCTCAATACTATTGCAGATGGGCATATCTAAAGTTAAAAACGTGATGAATTGTGAGGAAAAAAATTGTACTTGGGCCCTCCCTCTTGAAACTATTAAATAAAACACTGGAGATAAGCTTAAAATTTACACTCCTATTGAAATAAAAGCATTCAAGTACCAAATGGGAATTAGTCCACACTTTTTTTTCTCTTCCCCTATTTCAGGGAGGCTAAATGTTTGCACTTTCCCCCTCCCCAGTCAAAGTACTGTTCCCATAAGGAAGTGGGCTTTCTTACCAATTAAGAAACTGATTTCATTCACTGCATTTAATTTACTTAAGACCATTTGCATCTCTAAACAGTAAAGGAGGGCATGCTTTTTGCCTGAATGTCTCACACACAGAAACACACACACAATCAAAACATTCAAAACTAAAGTCATTCTTCCAATGCCTGCCTGGTCACCCTGGTTTCTACTGTAGAGCACTGGAACATTCCCACACGTGCAAAAGAAGCTTTGGGGCCAACCAAATATTCCAGCCTATCAACATAATCATTACAAACACAAATCCATATAGACAAGGGATGATCTCTAAAAGTGACTGAGAGGCCTTGGCATCAGGACAGCTGGTTTCCCATCAGAAGCTCCTCCATATGGATGTTCCATCATCAGATGATAATGGGATCAAAAAATGACCACATTCAAACCCTGACGATAGGTCACTAAGGCATGCCTTCTCAAGCTATAGTCTGAAGAGTACAATCTGCTGCCTATCCCTCTTTTCTTTACTACTTCTAATGCTGGAAGTGGCACTATTATCAGACATTAGAATATTTAAAGCATATCTCCAATGAAGAACAAAGGACAGGATAAATCAATCCTGAGAGTGGAAACATCTCCTTTAAATAAGAAAATTTTAAAAAATGGAATTACAGCTTGAGAAAGAATATTTCAAAAAGAAAATATATGCATTCTCCAATCTCTTCTTTATTTAGAGGGAGGGGGATGCAGAGAGAAAGAGAGAGAGAATGAATAGAATTAAAGCCAAGTTAGAAGAATTGTTGAAGGTCCTATTCATTTGGTAGCAGACTACCGTAACACTTTTTAAACAAAATTAATCTTAAACCACTAGCTTTATATATGAGGGTAAAAGGTCAAGATAGTCCATGTCATTCAATACTGGTCTTTGTTTTCTGACATGCCTTTAAGTTGTGGTTCTGGAGAAGAGCACTGAATATACCATGGATTGCCAAGAGAACAAACAGGTTTGTCCTAGAGAGGGCAAAATTAAGTTGCTTTTTAGAGGTAAGGATTTTGAAACTCCATCTCACATACTTTGGGCATGTTGCCAGAAGCAATCATCCTTAGAAAATGACATCATGTTTGGAAGGGTGGAGTGGTATGCAAGAGAGGAAGACTCTGGATGAAATGGATTGATTCATGAACAGAGAAATGGAAGTAGTTATGTCGGAGACAGTGAGATTGACTCAGGATAGGAGAAGGTTCAGAGCTATTATCATGGTGACTTGAGAGCACATAACAAGAAGATCAAATCTCACTAGATATATGCATTTTGAGTATTCATACATTGGGCAAATCTTTAGGTGCACCCCTATGAGTGACTCTACCAGTGAGACGTGTGATGACATGAGATTCAGCAGCAGTATTGTTACAGAGAAAATAGAATCTTCACATAAAAAGTCTACACTTTCCTCTGTTGTCTCTATCTTCATTGTTATTGTCCTGTGTTGTCCTCTCACCTCTGACTTACTTGAGCCCACTGTTATCATTACCCATTGTTGATTCTTGGCCCTGCTCATCTCTTGAGTACCAGCTACTCTGTTATGTGATAATAGCAATGTTGTTCATTCCCAAAAGAATACTAGACCTTTTTTATACTGTATTTTGGAGGAACATTCTTCTAAGTTGTATAGCATTATTCTGTCAATTTGTGTGCTGAGGTAATGTGTGTTTGCTGTGAGGGTCAGTCTTTTATCACTGGGGTCTCAAAAGCCATAATGGCTGCCCACGGTAGACAGGGTTTGGTGGTGCTCCCAGTTTTAAGACATGCTGGGAAGAAATGGTAACCACTTAAACCACATGCCTCTGGAAACTCTATGAACTTGGAGAAATGATTGTTATAGAAAGGCCTCAGGTCTTCTGTTCTTGGAGTCACTATGTGCATGACTAGATAGTAATCACCAGCAACAATAACAACAACATGAAACCTGTATCTAAATCAAGAAGCTGTTATACAAACAAAGCAAGGGAATATACCATGGATTAAAATCAAGGAAAATGTGCATTTATACTATTTCCTTTCCTCAAGTTTAGTCTACATATTGAACAAATCATTCAAGAAGTTAGACTCTATGAAGAAACATGTGGCGTCAGAATAGAAGGAGATTGGGGAAGCAATGGAATGCTCCAGACAGGTGTTTATGGGTGGTGAGAGCCAAATGAGATTGCTTGATTATGGAGGAATGTGGAATGATAGAGCTCACAGAGTGTGAATCTTGCCTTGGTTCTTAAATTCAGTTGGTCCTCGGGCCTGGTTTTAATTATTTTTGGTCAATTATTCTTCTAAGTGGTATAGCACTGGTCTGTCCATTTGCTGTACAGAGGTAACTCATGGATGCTGTGAAGCTGAACACTGTGACACCGATGTGTCAAATGTCATAATGCTTACTCATGACGGACAGTGTCTGTTAGAGCTCCCCAGTTAAAACAAGCCTGGAAACAGGAGTGGCATCCACTTCCAAAATAGCTTGCCTCCAGAAACCCTATGAACTTGGAGAAACGAAGAAAGTTATACAAGTGTTTGGGTCTTTCATTCATAGGGTTGCTATGAGTCATCTAGGACTCAACAGTACTTAACAAACAACAACTCTTAAAACAGACTACATATGTTGCTATTAGATGCTATTCCGTTGACTTACAGTGACCTGCTGTAGAACAGCTCAAAATCTTCCCACATCCTGCACGAACCACACAATCTCCACTGCACTTGGGACCCTTGTTGCTGTCACTGCTTAAATCATCTCATTAAGGGTCCTTCTTTGACTCTCCACCCTTCACCTTTCCAAATATGATGTCCTTTTCCAACAACTTGCCCCTATTTATAATATACCCAAAGAAAATGCCTCTAATTAGAAGTGTTCTTTACTGGAAATGTGAACATTTTTTATTCTTTCTACTGAAGGTAAAGGACCTATATTCTTTGTTTGAAGACAGAAAAAATGTAAAGAAGGACACTCTTAATTGAGATTCTGAGAAAATGGCAAACCAAAACTCACTATGGGTACAAGTCAGGTTGTCTTAGATTCCCCCCACAAAAGGCTGGAAGAGATACTGACCTGGGAAGCAGGGTGACCAGTAAGACAGGGGATCCTGAACTCTGTGCTTCCCTGGCTGTGCATTTCCTAGAACAGTTTTTAAGTGTGCATACGTGTGTGTATATGTTCACCTGCATAAGTGTGTGCATACACATGTGTGGTGTTGTGACCAAGTCTTTCTATGAAGTAAAAATTGCTCCTTAAGCAAACTGTGAAAAGATTATTTCTCTGTTTGAAGCAAAGGCAAGAATCTGTAAAGTCCACTCTCCAATCACTTTTCTCCTCCAGATCACTGAGTCAACCCCTCTGCAAATACAGATACTGACCCATCACAATTAATTTTTTAAAATATTTTAATTTGCCAAATCAACACTAAACCATAGCAAGTACGCTAACTAAGGGATGTCCAAAATAAAAGTAGCAAAGACTGCTGCCTATATATGCCAGGAGCGGTTGTCAGAGGAATGCCACACTACACAGTCAAAAACCCACCTCAGCACTCAAATGAGTCCAGAAACAAGTCTTCTAATTTGCTTTACATTTATTAACTATGTTGATCTATCATTTCTAAGTACACTATGCATTTTGACTGGTCATAATAATCTTTTAGTAATTTCTTAGGAATACCTCAAATTTCATAGTGTTTTATAATACTGCAAATACATTCATACTTAAACAGTGATGCAAGGTTGCAAGTAAGCTTTAAGTTTTTATTACTCCCATTTTACAGATGAAGTGGATGAAAACCAGATAATGTGCTTTGCCCAAAGTAGCACTACTAGTTAGTTCCCCAAGGGTTACTAGGTATAAATTTCCAGGAAGTTTACTACAAAGAAGAATTTCTCCTATAGAGAACATTCCAAAGATGTACTTAGATACACGCAAAGTTATTTTGGTGCCAACACAATGCATTCTTGAGGCTTATTAAATATGATTTGCAGCAAGTATTAAAGAGCATTTCCTGTGGACATTATCCCAGATTCCCAAAGCCTAAAAAAATCTAAGTCACATAACAATTGTCACCCAAACAGCATACAGACAAAAGAAAACAAAAAGCTGTTGTGTTGTTGTTATGTGCTGTCAAGTCGCTTGCGACTCACAGC
>NW_006400150.1:395431-403291 GCF_000299155.1 Elephantulus edwardii
GCTTTTGCATAGTCAATGAAACACAGATAGACATTCCTCTGGTATTCCCTGCTTTCAGCCAAGATCCATCTAACATCAGCTACAATATCTCTAGTACCATGACCTCTTCTAAACCCAGCCTGGACTTCTAGTTAGTCACTTAAAAAAAAAAATGAACACCAAACCTGCCCAGATTTAGCTAAGAAAAGAATTAGAATTTATTGTAACTATTTCTACATAATGCTAGTCTGAGCATTATTGAGAATAAATAGAAACTGGAAATATTCATGGTCTTTCCAAAGAAGACAGTTATGATACATTTATGAATGCAGTACTCTTTTTCCATTAAAAAATTAACTGGGAAAAATTACTTGCACTTTAGGTATGATATCAAATGAAAATGATCTAGAGAAATAAATTAGGCCTATGAGCTCCAATTTAGACACATGTATATAAATTTACATATATATGCATAAATTGGTTCATCTACACAAATTTATATAGACATGAATGTGATAAATATTACAGCCAATACAAATGAAAAATCTGCATATTTATAACTATCTACACACAAGTGTCAAATAGCTAATTTTGACTGGTAGGTAAGTTTATAAATAGATTTTTTTTCTTTATACTTTCTTGCATTTTTTAGAATTTTTTTAAAAGGGAACTGTTTTTAAGCAAGTAGGAAAAAAGAGACCTTTAAGAATGCATTTTAAAACAAACCTAAAGACACATTTTAAAAATACCGAAAGTATTTAAATTTCTTTTTCTTTTTTTTTTTTTAGTATTTCAATTTCTTAAAGCAAAGATCTTTTCTTTCTAAAACTATGTGCCTTTTCTTTCATTATAGCTTTCTAAGTTCTCTCTACCTCTCTCCATCCTTGTCAAGGGAAACCAAAGTCTACTCTGAGGTCCAATGCAAAAGAGTTAATGGGTTTCTCTTTCCAATAGTTGAACCTTCTAAGATTCTGGTACACAGTGTACATATACCTTCATATTTCACAGCAAACTCTATAATTACCCACTGTTACTCCTAACATAAAAGCTCAGGACTTGAAAAGCCTACAATTTACAAGGCTTTTGTACAGAAGTACTCACATGTTGCTGCAGTAAATATAAAAATCTGCATTAAAACATCATTAGCACTAATATTGTAATTATGCCACAGTAAGTAAGTTCAAAGATAGAGATGGCAGTGTTGTGCATGAGAAGGAAAATGTTCTTTAGCATATGCACTTGAATTTAAAATACAGTCTTTTACATCTCCCTTATAGGCTGTTGAATACTTATAGGCCATTTTGGTCGCGTTGAGCATCCAGTTTCTATCAAGGTTACCAGGTAGCTCAGAAGACAGCTGGCTGATCCCTTTATTAATAGGGCCTGCTTCAAGTGCTGTTTTCTCTGTGGATCAGTTCAGTTTTCTGAGCTACACACACTTTCCAACTAATGGGATGAGGAAAAATGATCTGTCTTTATATAGAGGTATGAATTCAGAACTCAAGTTCTGAGATAACTTGGTACTCCAAGCTGGTGAAGACTGAGCAGGACAGACATAGTATAATTGAACAACACAAACATAAAAGCAACCAGAAACTCTTCAAACTCATGACAAATGAGTTGATTCTGACTCATAAAGAAATCATATAGTGACCAAACAAGGACATTAAAATTAGAGTGCAAATTTACTCTTAAATTTCCACGTAGTCATTTATCATATAATAAAGTAAAACCAACCATAGACACAGGGCAATCTACTATTTTTCTCAATGAGTAGATTCAAAACAGTGAGGTTTTTATGTTTCCTTAATTTTAATATTTAAACTTTCAGTAATTTGGATGGTATAACATATTATACTATTCACAAGGGAGCTGTGGTGACCTAGTGGTAGAACCTATGCTGCAATCCTTAAGGTACAAAGTTCAAATTTGCCAGTGGCTCTGGGAGAGAAAAATGGGCAATCAACTCCTGTGTCTCTGAAAACAAATTTTAAAACAATGAAATATAAAATTATCGCCATATTGTAAGAGACTTACACAAGCCCTGGTGGCATAGAGAATAAGCACTTGGTTGAGAGCTGTGCAGTTTGAACCTCCCAGCTGTCCTATGGGAGAAAGATGCAGCAGTCTGCTTCTGTAAAGATTTAAAGGGTTGGAAACCCTGTGGGGCAATTAATTCCATTCTTTCACATAGGGACACTGTGAGTTGGAAACATCTTGATAGCGATGGGTTAGGTTTGGTATGGTGGTTGTTGTTATGTGTCTTTGAGTCACTTGTGACTCATAGTGACCCTATGTACAATAGACCTAAACCCTGCTCTATCCTGTGCCAATCACACTGCCTCCGACATACCCATCCCCACTACCCCAGTCACTGAATCAATCCGCCTCACAAAGGGTCTTCCCCTCCTGAGCTGTCCCTCCACCCTCCCAAGCATGACGTCCTTCTCCAAGGACCCCTCCTTACAACATGTCCAAAGTATGTCAGACAAAGACCCAGAATCCTTGCCTCCAAGGAGCAGCCTAGTTTAAACCTCTAAAGGATAAATCTGTTTGTTTTCTTGGAAGTCCATGATACATTCAATACTCCTCTCCAGCATCACAGCTCAAAGGCATCAATTCTCCTTCTATCCTCCCTAATCATTGTCCAACTCTCTGATGCATAACAGGTGATTGCAAAGACCATGGCCTGTATTAGACACACCTTAGTCTCCAGAGTGACACCACTGTTCTTCAGTACTTTGGAGAAGTCACTAACAGCAGACTTTCCCACTGCAATACATCTTTTAATTTCCTGGCTGCTGGTGCCAAGAGTGTTGACTGTGGAGCCAAGCAAACTAAAGTTGTTAAAAACCTCAATCTCTTCACCATCCATCCTGATGCTGCCAATTGGTCCAGAGGTGAGAATCTCTGTCTTCTTGATATTGAGCCTCAATCCATACCAAAAGCTGCAATCCTGGACTCTCTGCAGCAAGCGTTTCAGGTCCTCCTCAGTTTCAGCAAGCAGAGTTGTTATCATCTGCATAACACAGATTGTTGATAGATCTTCCACCAATCCTGACACCACACCTCTTCTCATAGAGCCCAAGCTCTCGGATAATCTCCATACTTTTGGTATGGTAGGTGATTTAAATTTTAAAAAATGTCTAGCAGCCAGGAAATCAAAAGATGAAATGCTCAAAATAAATGGCAACAAGAGAGATGCAAATCAAAACCACAATGAAATATCATCTCGCTCCAGTAGCAATGACAAAGTTTAGTAAGACAGCAAGTAATAAATGTTAGAGAGGATGTGGTGAGAAAGGAACTCTCATACACTGTTGGTGGGATTGTAAAATGGTACAACCATTCTGGAATACAGTTTGGTGCTTCCTCAAAAAACCTGAACTTAGAAATTCCATATGATCCAGCTATTCCACTGCTTGGACTATACCCCAAGAAAATGAGAACTGAGGCACAAACGGAGACTAGTACATCAATGTTCATAGCATGGTTATTCACCATCACATGAACATGGAAACAGCCCAGATGCTCAACCACAATAGACTGTAATGAGAAGTTATAGTACATTTACACAGTGAAATATCACGCAGCATGCAGAAGCAATAATTCTGTAAATATCTACCTAACTTGGGAGGGACTAGAGAGTATTATGATGAGTGAACTACTTCAGTCCCATAAGGACAAATACTATATAAAATCATTATTGTAGAATGAGTATGAGTATGGCGGGGGGGTTGTGGAAGCAGAGGGATCAATATGGGGGGAGGGGAAATTAATTATAGGGTTGTAAAATTTGATGGGTGGGGAGTTAGGGAAATGGGAAGGAACTGGTATGAAAGAAAACAAGGTATTTGAATTTTGTAAATAAAGTAGTAGAATTATTTTTAAAAAAGGACAAATTGTACTGTGCAAGTCTGCTGTCAGGGACATCTCCAGAGTACTGAAGAGCAATGATGTTAGTCTCGAGACTAAGGTACACCTGATACAGGCCATGGTATTTGCAATTACGTGTTATGTATCAGAGAACTGAACAATGCCTAGGGATGACAGAGAATTGATGCCTTTGAGCTGAGGTGCTGGAGAAGAGTATTGAATATACCATGGACTTCTAGGTGAACAAACAGGTTCATACTGGAGAGAGTGAGACCAGGCTGCTCCTTGGAGGCAAGGATTCTGAACCTTCGTCTGACATAGGACATGTTGCAAGGAAGGACGAGTTCTTGGAGAGGGACATAATATTTAAAGTTAAAAAATACTTTTGTTTTCTACTAGAAGATAAACTCTTGTTTCAGTAACAAGAGAACTGGGTACTTTAAGCATTCAGTTTCTAAACAACAAAATTTCCTTAACAACGCCTTCCTATTAAACTCTTACATGAATCTTCTCACAGAGAAAAATAACCTCACAAATTCCCAATGTCTATTCTCTATCATTGAAAAATGGTGACAGAAGAAGAATTGATGCCTTTCAGTTGTGATGTCACAGAAGAGTAGTGAATATCTCATGAAGTGATGAAGAAAAAACCATTCTGTCTTGGAGGAAGTGCATCCACAGAGCTCCTGAGAGCTCATCTAATCTGCTTTTGGCTTGTTATCAGGAGAGGATGTTGTTAAGCACCATGGAGTCAAAAGTGACTCACAGTTGATCCTCCAGGTTTTCAGAGGCAATAAATCAAATTGAAGGAGACTGCTCATCCTTCTTCCATGAAGCAGCTGAAAGATTTAAATCACGTGTTTGGTTTGGCTTCTTACCACTAGGCCACCAGAGCTCCCTTTTCAGTTGGGGTAGTCCTTGGAAAAAGACATCAGATTGGGGAAGGTGTAGGATCAGAGAAAGAGAAGACCCTTAACAAAATGGGCTGACACAGTGCTTGTAACAATAAACTTGAGCACACAGAGTTCATGAGGAAAGTAGGACAGGGTTCAGTTCAGGGCTACTGTTCATAGGGTTACTATGGGTTGTAGTTGACTCGATGGCACAAAATGAAAGATTACAGAAGAAGGATTCAGGCCTCTGAACTGTGGGTTTGGAGAATAGTACTGAATATCCCATAGATTGCAAAAAATAACAAACATATGTGTCTTGGAGAAGTTCTTCATAGGCAAAGATAAATGATAAAGCTTCATCGCTCATACATACTTTGGGCATGTGGCTAGAAGAAGCTAGTCCTTGAAGAGGGACATCATGCTTGGAAAGGTAGAGGGATGATGAAAAAGAGGAAGACCCTCAACCAGATGAAGTGAAAAGGACTGCAGCAATGGACTTGTGTGTGTCAGAGATTTTAAGGATGGTACAGGATAGAACAGGGTTCTGATGTGTTGTTCATAGGATCAGTATGAGTCATACTTGATGTGATGACACCTAATAACAACCACCATAATATTTGATGCTTTGTATGCATATAAACATAAAAGAGCACCTCCTTTGTGTGCAGAGAAGAGTATCTCACTTTATATAATAGCATATAATGGTTTTTTGGTCATTGAAGTAAAATGAAGTTATGTGTAGTTTTTGGGTTCCCTTTTTTTGGTGTTGGAGAGCTTTTTAAAAAGATAGTTTCAAATTCATGTTCATAAAATAATTCACTTACATTGTGTTTCATCATATACATTGTGTTCCCTACAGTCCTTCATTTACAGTGTGCTGCACAGTTCTTTATAAGCAGTTCTTTTGTTAATTTAACAAGTATCTCTTAAGTTCCTGGTAAGGTTTACTGATTTGATCATAATGTGCCACTCCCTCTTTCTAGGGGCACTCTCTTCTCTTGAATTCTACTGCCACAGTCTCTTCATTTCCTTTTGTCTCTCTGGAGTCTGCTTCTCAGATTCTTGTTGTCTAACTGCTCTTCACTGTCTTGCTAAGCTCAGGCCCAGCCTCTATCTTCTCACTCTAAATTCTCACCCTTGATGATCATCCTGTCTAGGATTTAAAAACCATATAGGCAGTACTAACGTTTAAATTTAATTAATTTTTAAATTTTTAACTAATTTAATTTACTAACACAGACTCAGCCTCCAAACTTCATATCTATATATCTACAATTCTCAACTATATAAACTGGATAATTATTGAGCATCTCGACCCAGTATCTTAAGCATTGCTTCAAACCTGTTCATCTCAATTTCTCCATTTTTTGGAAATGGTCCCTCCATTTATACATAGTCTCACTGACAAACCCGGAAGCCACATTTATTCAACTCAAAATAGTTCTCTCTCTCTCTCTCTTTCCATCCAATCTATCACCAGGAATGACAATTCTAATTTGAAAATTATATAATGAAGACGTTACCTGGTGCTCCAACAACCAAACTAAACTAAAACCACAAATGAAATGAAACAAAAAGTGTTAGTGTTAGCGTTCCTTGAATCAACTACGACTTCTAGGAACCCTATGATTAGATCTGAACCTTGCCCTATCCTGTGACATCCTTATTTTAAACTCAACATTATAATCACTATGTCAATTGAGGGTCTCTCTCTCTTTTGCTGACCCTTCACCTTTGCAACCATGATGTTTTCAAAGGACTGGGCCCTCCTTACAACATACCTAAAATATATGATATGAAGTGTCACCATCCTTGACTCAAAGGAGCACCCTGATTACACTTTCTCCAAGACATAATTTGCTTCTTCTTTGGGTACTGTTCTCCAACACCTTAATTCAAAGTCATTTGTTCTGTCATAATAGAAAATTTTTTATCTTAAGCAATAAAAACACTTTTTATGATGGATGTAGTAGTCAAATCTTCCTGACTGGCTATGAAAGGAGATTATGCTCTGAAAAAGAAAAACTGGTATCACGTTTGCTGTAGCACAGGAAGGAGAGTGCTCAGTTCTGCTGGATACCTGGGCACCCTCAGAGTCTGAGCCAATTCAACACAATAAACTACGTTAACACAAAGAGGCTTTACATTTATGAGTCCATTTCTGATCATGTCAATTTACAATGGAAGAGAGAATAAAAAAATCTAAATCAAACATAAGATTAAATTATTTTCCATTTAGATATTAGGAAAAATAGAAAAAACATGCTGTTGTCCCACCTGGGATGTAGTCAGGTGGACTATGACTCATACGAACCCTACCAGCAGCAGGTTGGACCCTTGCCCTATCCTATGACAGGCTTATAATCTCTCTATGCTCAAATTTATGAAGGAAAGATACTAGGAATTAATTTACTATTAATAACAGGTCATTTACAACCATTGCCGTTTTCTCAAAGTACAAAAATTATGACCTTGGGTCACAGGGCAGATGGACTCACAAAAAGGAGTTAACTAATAATAAATCATGTTGTTATATACCATGAATAGTGTGATTCAACACAAAGCAATAACAAAAACTTGGAAAACACAATGACTGACGTCAAGCCATCTGATTTTATCATCCTTTTCTAAAGCAGGAAGGGCAAGATGTATCATAACTCAAGCCAACAACTGGCAATGATACAAAGGGAAAGGAGAAAAAAAATCACCGCAAAATAACAACTGCATGTGCAGCAAATATTAAGAAAGACAATAGTTTCCAGTTCAGAGAAAATGACTGATGAAATGTATGAAATCACAGAAGAGACACATTGTGCAACCATGTAGTCTGGAAATACCCAATGTAGACTGGAAATCAACCTGGAATGATACGGTTTGGACACGCACACCTGATGAACAAACATGGTTTGGGGGACTTATTTACATTTTAAGAATGAAGTGATTCCAAAGTGATACTTCACACTAGCAGACTAGGGGAACAAAATTGGGCAAAGTACAGCTAGATTTCGCATATTCACTGTTGTTGTGTACTGTCGAATCAAAACTGACTCCAAACTGGTCCTTCAAGTGGTTTTCAGAGGCAGTAAATCACAAGGGAGGAAAATGGGCGGGG